>NC_086114.1:67445260-67467760 GCF_963921235.1 Mobula hypostoma
TCAAATACGTAAAATATAAAAGAGAGATGAGAGTGGATATAGGACCGTTAGAAAATGAGACCAGAGAAATAATAACAGGGGACAAGGAGATGGCAGACGAATTAAATGAGTATTTTCCACCAGTCTTCACTGTGGAAGACACTAGCAGAGTGCCAGATATTGAAGGGTGTGAGGAAAGAGGAATAAGTGCAGTTACTGCTACAAGGGAGAAGGAGCTCAAAGGGTTGAAAGATCTAAGGGTACATAAGTCACCCAGACCAGATGAACTGCACCCTAGGGTTCTGAGAACAGAAGTAGCAGTAGAGATTGTGGATGCATCAGAAATGACCTTTCAAAAATTATTGAACTCTGGTGTGATGCCAGAGGACTGGATAATTACAAATGTCATTCCATTCTTAAAGAAAAGAAGAAGGCAGCAGAAAGGAAATTATAGACCTGTTCTCCTGACCTCAGTGGTTGGGAAGATGTTGGAGTCAATTGTTAAGGATGAGGTAATGGAGTACTTGGTAACACAGGACAAAGTCAGCATGGTTTCCTTAAAAGGACATCCTGCCTGATGAACCTATTGGAATTCTTTGAGGGGATTACAAGTAGGATAGATAAAGGGGATGCAGTGGATGTTGTATATTTGGACTTTCAGAAGGCCTTTGACAAGGTGCCATGCATGAGGCTGCTTACCAAGTTAAGAGCCCGTGGTTCTACAGGAAAGTTACTGGCATGGTTAGTGCATTGACTGATGGGTAGGAGGCAGTGAGTGGGAATAAAAGGATCCTTTTCTGGTTGGCTGCCAGTGACTTGTGGTGTTTTGCAGGGGTCAGTGTTGGGACCACTTCTTTTTATGCTGTATATCAGTGATTTAGATGATGGAATAGATGGCTTTGTTGCCAAGTTTACAGATGATGCAAAGATTGGTGGAGGAGCAGGTAGTTTTGAGGAAATGGGTAGGCAACAGAGGAACTTAAACTGATTAGGAGAAGGGACAAGAGAGTCGCAAATGAAATACAATGTTGGAAATTGGATTCAGAGGAAGTTCTCGAGGATGATTCCAGGAATGGAAGAGTTATCATACGAGGATTGTTTGATAGCTCTGGGTCTGTACTCACTGGAATTTAGAAGGAGGAGGGGAAATCTTATTGAAACCTTTCGAATGTTGAAAAGCCTAGACAGAGTAGATGTGGAAAGGATGTTTCCAATGGTGAGGGAGTCTAGGACAAGAGGGCACAGCCTCAGGATAGAGGGGTGTCCATTTAAATCAGAGAAGTAGAGAAATTTCTTTAGCCAGAGGGTGGTGAATTTGTCGAATTTGTTACCAAAGACAGTTGTGGAAGCCAGGTGTATTTAAGGAGATCTTGATAGGTTCTTGATTGGCCATGGCATCAAAGGTTACGGGGAGAAGGCTGGGGAGTGGGGCTGTGGAGGAGAAAAAGGAATTAGCCATGATCAAATGGTGAAGCAGACCAGATGGGCCAAATGGCCTAATTCTGCTCCTATGTCTTATGGTCTTTTCTCCATCCCCTCTCCCCATCACAATCCCCTCTCCCCCCTCCATCCCCTCTCCCGACTCTCCATCCTCTCTCCCCTCTCTCCATCCCCTCTCTCCCATCACAATCCAATCTCCCCCTCCATCCCGTCTCTCCCATCACAATCCCCTCTCCATCCTCTCTCCCCTCTCTCCATCCCCACTCTCCCATCACAATCCCCTCTCCCTCCTCCATCCCCTCTCTCCATCCCCACTCTCCCATCACAATCCCCTCTCCCTCCTCCATCCCCTCTCTCCCATCAAAAATCCCCTCTCCTCCTCCATCCCCTCTTCCCACTCTCCATCCTCTCTCCCCTCCCTCCATCCCCTCTCTCCCATCACAATCCCCTCTCCCCCCTCCATCCCCCCTCTCCCATCACAATCCCCTCTCCCCCTTTCATCCCCTCTCCCCTCTCTCCATCCCCTCTCTCCCATCGCAATCCCCTCTTCTCCCTACATCCCCTCTCCCCACTCTCCATCCTCTCTTCCCCATCCCCTCTCCCCACTCTCCATCCTCTCACCCTCTCTCCATCCCCTCTCTCCCATCACAATCCACTCAGCCCCCTCCATCCCATCTCCCCACTCTCCATCCTCTCTCCCCCTTCCATTCCATCTCTCCCATCACAATCCCCTCTTCTCCCTACATCCCCTCTCCCCACTATCCATCCTCTCTCCCCCCATCCCCTCTCCCCACTCTCCATCCTCTCACCCTCTCTCCATCCTCTCTCTCCCATTACAATCCCCTCTCCCCCCTCCAACCCATCTCCCCACTCTCCATCCCCTCTCTCCCATCACAATCCCCTCTCCCCCCTCCATCCCCCCTCTCCCATCACAATCCCCTCTCCCCCCTCCATCCCCTCTCCTCTCTCTCCATCCCCTCTCTCCCATCAAAAATCCCCTCTCCTCCTCCATCCCCTCTTCCCACTCTCCATCCTCTCTCCCCTCTCTCCATCCCCTCTCTCCCATCACAATCCCCTCTCCCCCCTCCATCCCCCCTCTCCCATCACAATCCCCTCTCCCCCTTTCATCCCCTCTCCCCTCTCTCCATCCCCTCTCTCCCATCGCAATCCCCTCTTCTCCCTACATCCCCTCTCCCCACTCTCCATCCTCTCTTCCCCATCCCCTCTCCCCACTCTCCATCCTCTCACCCTCTCTCCATCCCCTCTCTCCCATCACAATCCACTCAGCCCCCTCCATCCCATCTCCCCACTCTCCATCCTCTCTCCCCCCTCCATTCCATCTCTCCCATCACAATCCCCTCTTCTCCCTACATCCCCTCTCCCCACTATCCATCCTCTCTCCCCCCATCCCCTCTCCCCACTCTCCATCCTCTCACCCTCTCTCCATCCTCTCTCTCCCATTACAATCCCCTCTCCCCCCTCCATCCCATCTCCCCACTCTCCATCCCCTCTCTCCCATCACAATCCCCTCTCCCCCCTCCATCCCCCCTCTCCCATCACAATCCCCTCTCCCCCCTCCATCCCCTCTCCTCTCTCTCCATCCCCTCTCTCCCATCACAATCCCCTCTCCCCCTCCATTCCCTCTCTCCCATCACAATCCCCTCTCCCCCTCCATCCCCTCTCTCCCATCAAAAATCCCTTCTCCTCCTCCATCCCCTCTTCCAACTCTCCATCCTCTCTCCCCTCTCTCCATCCCCTCTCTCCCATCGCAATCCCCTCTCTGCCCTCCATCCCCTCTCCCCACTCTCCATCCTCTCTCCCCTCTCTCCATCCCCTCTCTCCCATCACAATCCCCTCTCCCCGCTTCATCCCCTCTGTCCCATCATAATCCCCTCTCCCCCCTCCATCCCGTCTCTCCCATCACAATCCCCTCTCCATCCTCTCTCCCCTCTCTCCATCCCCACTCTCCCATCACAATCGCCTCTCCCCCCTCCATCCCCTCTCTCCCATCACAATCCCCACTCCCCCCTCCATCCCCTCTCCCCACTCTCCATCCCCCCTCTCCCATCACAATCCCCTCGCCCCCCTCCATCCCCTCTCTCCCATCACAATCACCTCTCCCCGCTCCATCCCGTCTCTCCCATCACATTCCCCTCTCCACCCTCCATCCCCTCTCCCAACTCTCCATCCCCTCTCCCCTCTCTCCATCCCCTCTCCCATCACAATCCCCTCCCCACTCTCCATCCCCTCTCTCCCATCACAATCCCCTCTCCCCCCTCCATCCTCTCTCTCCCATCACAATTCCCTCTCCCCCTCCATCCCCTCTCCCCACTCTCCATCCTCTCTCCCCCCTTCATCCCATCTCTCCCATCACAATCCCCTCTACCCCCTCCATCCCCTCTCCCCACTCTCCATCCCCTCTCTCCCATCACAATCCCCTCTCCCCCCTCCATCCCCTCTCCCCACTCTCCATCCTCTCTCCCCCCTCCATCCCCTCTCTCCCATCACAATTCCCTCTCCCCCTCCATCCTCTCTCTCCCCACTCTCCATCCTCTCCCCCCTCCATCCCCTCTCTCCCATCACAATCCCCTCTCCCCCTCCATCCCCTCTCCCCACTCTCCATCCCCTCACCCTCTCTCCCATCACAATCCCCTGTCCCCCCTCCATCCCCTCTCCCCACTCTCCATCCCCTCTCTCCCATCACAATCCCCTCTCCCCCCTCCATCCCCTCCATCCTCTCTCCCCTCTCTCCATCCCCTCTCCCACATCACTATCTCCTCTCCCCAATCTCCATCCCCTCTCCCCATAACTATCTCCTCACTCCATCTCCTCTCCCCACTCCCATCTTCTCTCCCCCATCACGATCCCCTTTCCCTCTCCCTCTCTCTCTTCTCTGTATGTACCTGACACCAGCCCCTCTCAGACAGACTGAGTTCCATTGTCCAACTGGGATACAGTTCAGTTGAGTCTCCCTGTTCTTGTCCCCCGTAAGATTGTGTGCTATCCCTTGCTGAGATTTTCCACTTCAGTTACCAGATTTTTTGTTAATTCTTGACAAATTCTACAGCAAAATTATAATTACCCGGAATTTAGTTCCACATTCTAATGAAGCAGATTATAATTTCTGGTGTTTATCATGCCCGACTGTGCTTTATGCAAATCTCAGAGTAAGAGGGAGATACTTGCAAAGAAATTTTACTGAAATGTTTTTTGCTGAAGCATTCGAGATCCACATCAGCAGCTCCACAAGCAATGTCCATGACTTCATAACAGTACGATCACTGGACAGAACTGGACACTGGGCACTCTGCACTGGTCTCAGTGGACACTGGCATAAGTGTTGCAGTGGACATTGGGCACTGGACACAGGGCACTGATCTGCCTGGAGGCACTGGACACAGCATAGTCTGAATGGGGGCACTGGGCACTGGGCGTGGTTTGAATGAAGGCACTGGACACAGGGCACTCATCTGCCTGGAGGCACTGGACACAGCATAGTCTGAATGGGGGCACTGGGCACTGGGCATGGTTTGAATGAAGGCACTGGACACAGGGCACTCATCTGCCTGGAGGCACTGGACACAGCATAGTCTGAATGGGGGCACTGGGCACTGGGCATGGTTTGAATGAAGGCACTGGACACAGGGCACTCATCTGCCTGGAGGCACTGGACACGGCATAGTCTGAATGGAGACACTGGGCACTGGGCATGGTCTGAGTGGGGGCACTGGGCACTGGACATGGTCTGAATGGGGGCACTGGACATGTCATGGTCTGAATGGGGGCACTGGGCATGTCATGGTCTGAATGGGGGCACTGGCCTGACTCTGGACTACACAATGAACAGACCCCATTGTTTTACACAGGAAAAGAACACAGTCGTGCCCCATTCCCTGGTGTCCTGCGGGTGTGAAAGATGTGTGCATTGTTGATTTGTAGAGAGGAAAGTTCCTGCAGCTCTACCCTCCGACCTGAATCCCAGATGTGATCTCATTGTGTCTGTATCTGGACAGGTTCTGCATTCACCAAATGCCCTTTCCCCTCTACCCTATGGAGGCTTCTTTCAGCATCAAGGTTGCTAATTCTGACTGCCTTTCTCCTGGAAGTTCGCTCCTAGTGTCAATGACCCCAACCCAGTGATGGTTCTGATGAGTTCCTCGTGTCCTTGAAGAACTATTAATTCTGGGAACTCTGGGACATTTGATGGGGGGTGGGACAGAGCTCACGGCCCCAGACTGGGCTCATAAATCACTGGGGTCACTGAACGTTCTGGTGCAGGGGGGCCTCTCGGTCAAAGTTCTTCATGTCTCTGTTAGGATTATCTTAATCACTTTGTACAATTTGATTAACACACCTTCAGACATTTTATTAAACATTCTGCCTAATTACTAAAACAATTTGTCACGCTCATTTGACGTTCACGATTAATTGTGGCAACAAATTGCTTTTGAACAGAAAATGTCAAAGCACATTTAACTCTTTCAGTTCTGGAGGACAGCAGTTACAGCTGCTGAGATCGAGACGTAGTTTCTGGATTTATGTCATTGGTAGCTCTGCATTTTGAAGCCTGGTGTTTGGTGATTGGCACATCCTGGGTTCAATGCCAAGGATCGAGACCTGGGATGAACTGGGTGTCCAGATGTCGAGGCCCGTTGGCCAGAGCCAAGTCTGTGAATCTCTGTCAGTTAGCTGGGGTGGTTGAAAGCCCGGTGTCTGAAGACCCAAGTCTGTGTCTGAGTCTGAGCCCAAGTCCGAGTCCGGATCTGAGCCTGTGTCTCAATCCGGGTGTGTGTCTATGACTGAGTCCAAGTCTGAGTCTGAGTCCGGGTCTGAGTCCAAGTCTGGGTCTGAGTCTGTGTCTGAGCCTGTGTCCGTGTTCGGGTTTGTGTCCGTGTCCGTGTCTGAGTCTGGGTCTGTGCCTGTGTCTCAATCCGGGTGTGTGTCTATGACTGAGTCCAAGTCTGAGTCTGAGTCTGCGTCTGAGCCTGTGTCCATGTTCGTGTTCATGTCCGTGTCCGTGTCTGAGTCCGGGTCTGTGTCTGTGTCTGTGTCTCAATCTGGGTGTGCATCTATGTCTTAGTCCAAGTCCGGGTCTGAGTCCGGGTCTGAGCCTGTATCTGACCCTGTGTTCGTGTCCGTGTCCGTGTCCGAGTTCAGGTCTGAGCCTGTGTCCGTGTCCCTGTCTGTGTACAAGTCTATGAATCTCTGAGTTCACTGTGGTGGTCAACAGCGGTGTCTGGAGGCTGAGCCCGTGTCTGTATCTGGGTCTGAGTCTGGCTCCGAATCTCTGAATCTCTGAGCTCACTGTGGTTGTCAAAGGCAGTGTCTGTGACTGAGTCCAAGTCTGAGTCCGAGTCTGGCTCCGAATCTCTGAATCTGAGCTCACTGTGGTTGTCAAAGGCAGTGTCTGCAGGTCGAGTGTGTGTCTGTGTCCTAGGCCATGTCCAAGTTTGTGTCAGAGTCCATGTCTGAGTCTGTGTCCGCTGGAGGCTGGAAGTCTGTCTTGGGGTTAAAGGACTGTGTACGTGGGTAGGTGGGAGGGGAAGTGGGGCTTGGTTTTGCTGTTGTTGTGTTGTGCTGTGCTGTGTGTGGTTCTGCTCAACATTGTTGGAATGCTACGTTGGTGCTGGAATGTGGGTTGACACTTGCGGGCTGCCCCCAGCACACCGTTGACGCAAACAACACTTTTCACTGTGTGTCTCCATGTACATGTGACAAATAACTTGAATCTTGATCTTGAGTTACTTTGTACAGCAGACTTGATGGTGTCAGCAAGGCAACAGAGGGGCCCAGAGCATGTCTGCAATGATTCCCAGCAGCAAAGTCTGCAATGATTTCCAGCAGCAATGCCTGCAATGATTCCCAGCAGCAATGTCCGCAATGATTCCCAGCAGCAATGTCCGCAATGATTTCCAGCAGCAATGCCTGCAATAATTTCCAGCAGCAATGTCCGCAATGATTTCCAGCAGCAATGTCTGCAATGATTTCCAGCAGCAATATCTGCAATGATTTCCAGCTGCAATGCCCACAATGATTTCCAGCAGCAATGATTTCCAGCAGCAATGCCTGCAATGATTTCCAGCAGCAATGCCTGCAATGATTTCCAGCAGCAATGCCTGCAATGATTTCCAGCAGCAATGCATGCAATGATTTCCAGCAGCAATGCCTGCAATGATTTCCAGCAGCAATGTCTGCAATGATTTCCAGTAGCAATGCCCACAATGATTTCCAGCAGAATTGCCTGCAATAATTTCCAGCAGCAATGCCTGCAAAGATTTCCAGCAGCAATGCCTTCAATGATTTCCAGCAGCAATGTCTGCAATGATTTCCTGCAGCCATGCCTGCAATGATTTACTGCAGCAATGATTTCCTGCAGCAATGCCTGCAATGATTTCCAGCAGCAATGCCTGCAATGATTTCCAGCAGCAATGCATGCAAAGATTTCCAGCAGCAATGCCGGAAACGTTGACTGTCCGTCTCCACGGATGCTGACTGACCTGCTGAGTTCCTCCAGCGTGTTGTGCATGTTACTCATGTAAGTTGATAGATAGATAGATATACTTTATTAATCCTGTGGGAAATTTGGTTTCGTTACAGCCGCACCAACCAAGAATAGAGCGTAAATATCGTAATACAAAAAATTCCAACAATCAAACAACAAAACGCAAACTATGCCAGATGGAAAATAAGTCCAGGACCGGTCTATTGGCTCAGGGTGTCTGACCCTCCACGGGTCGAGCTGCACATTCGATGGCCACAGGCAGGAACGACCTCCTGTGCCGCCAGTGTTGAATCACGGTGGAATGTGGCCGAAGTCCAACAGTAAAAAGTTCAATATCCAGTCTGCAAACATGTTCCTCGATCGTAATATACCCCGGATTGCACCATCCGTTGTTAGCCAGAACAGTAAGCACTGAACTCCTTTACGATTACCTCTCTCAGTTCACTTCCGGTCAGCCGGAACGGTATTACCCACCAAACTCCTCTTCTCCAAAAGTCTCTTGTCTCGACCCGGTCCTCTTTCCTCAGCTTTGTGAGCCCCCTCTGTATGTTTTCCTCCGGATTTCAGCAGGGGTGGCCGCCACTCTGTTCGCTAAGCCGGCCGGGGTTTGCTGGTCCGTGGAATACACAATGTGACCTTGCTTCTGTCCCACTTGTCGGGATATAACCATTTCCAGCGCTAAAGAAAACCCAAATAAACTCTCTCTACCAGCATGTTAGAGAGTGTGTGTGAAACACAATGCATTATACTTGATGGAGACACAAGATCTTGCAGGTGCTGGAAATCTGTGGTAATGCACACAAAACATTACCGGACATCAGCAAGCTCAGGCCGGGACACTTGAGTCCAGCTGAAGGGTCTTGGGCCACTTCCTGACCCATTTGCTGCCTGACCGGCTGAGGTCCTCCACGATTTTACGTGAGTTGAACTTCCCTGCTGCCTTTGCCTCTGCACAGGATCTCGTGAAGTGTGCGCAGTATCTGAGGGTCTATCTGCCTTGAAGTTCCATTGTTGAATGATGGACCAGTGTTTGGTAAAGGTTCACCGTGGCTTCTCTGCTCCTCTGCTCTCAGACTTCCTACAAATCCCAGGATCCCGTCAGTTTTCATAATCCATTCTCAAAACTTGTCCTGTCACTCCCAATCAACTGACTTTGTATCCCCAGCTCCCAATCCATATCCCAGATCCAATGTTCAAAAACCCAAATCCAATGTCCATATCCCAGATCCCAATGTTCATATCCCATATCCAATGTCCATATCCCAGATCCCAAAGTCCGTATCCCAGATTCAATGTCCATATCCCAGATCCCAATGTCCGTATCCCAGATCCCAATGTCCATATCCCAGATCCTATGTCCGTATCCCAGATCCCAATGTCCATATCCCAGATCCAATGTCCATATCACAGATCCAATGTTCATATCTGAGATCCCAATGTCAATATCCCAAATCCCAATGTCCATATCTCAGATCCAATGTCTATATCCCAGATCCCAATTTCCATACCCTAAACCAAATGAGCAGCCCATACCCAGAACCCTTGTTCTTTCTTCCCTTTTAGAATTCTGCCCTATTTATTCTGACTTGCTCCACCAACACACAACACCATGTATCTCAGCATTAAATTCCGTCCGTCATCAGCGACATCCTCTCTGCTTCACTGAGTCTCTGCACGTTGGCTGCAGGGCCTCACAGGCAGAATGAGTCCCACCCATCTCCGTGTGGGCTGAGGTGGTGGTGGTGTCCATCATGTCTGATCGTGATAGGAAACCCATGTGGGAGAGTTTTTAAAGTGGTAAAGCCATGTAACTAGGGCATTCCCACTCCTGAACCTCAGAAATCCTGGCCGGTGGTTTGAGTAGTCATCATAAATGGGGTTTTCCTTGGCCGCAGTGGATGACCAGGACGTCGTCTGTGCCCCGTCATGCCCTTCACTCTCCACGGTGTGTTGGAGAACCATGGAACTCAGTGTTGAGCTCATCTGTCCAGTCTGCTGCAGCTGACCACGTACTTGGACAGGCATGCCCCTTTCTCACTGGGTATGAGGCTGCCAGCTACCCTCACCTGCTTTAGCCCTCCCAGGGTGTGGCCGCTGTCGTATACGAACAGCTAATTGGAGCCACTAGTGAGACTGCGTGGCTACCAAGGGTGAGTGAGCTATCCCAGAATGGACATGACAAGCCCCTTCATCCGAGGTGCTTCGCCCTCCCTGGCGGAAGGATAATTCTGTAAAGACGTGAACTCTTCTACCGACCATTCCTGAGCTCCGAGAAACCCTCAGACACAGCCCAGTGCTGCTAATAAAAATGAAGCTCTCTGCCAATGGGATTAAACTGGGATCATTAAAGAACCAACGTATCCCGCCATCCCTAAAACCAACAGCAGCTGGAATTAAACACTTGGTCCGTGCCAAATTGATTGTATTGCGAATCCCCCTGGCTTATTCCAAATAACAAAATTGCTGCAATGCTGACTGGCACCAGGTGGAGAAAAGCAGGCCTCCAGGGTACTAGAGAATAGCTGGAGCTGAGAGCTGGCCTGGAGTCAGACTCAGGGTGTCCGTTGGGACTGGAAAGATTGATTGACTCCCTCTTAGCATCAGTGTCCATAGCTGCTAGACTCTATCCTGGATGTATTTTATGCCCAGAATGATCCCAGGGATGATGTCTCTGGGTCTGTACCCTTTGCCCAGACATAAGGAGGTAGTGTTAATCAGCACCATGGTTGCCGTAAGGGAAGTGTTAAAAATACTAGCATTACATCTGTCTTTTTATTCATCTTTACCCTTCCAAATTTGGAACGTAAGGGAGTCCAGGAGCTCCTCTTGCGATTAGGGAGTGTCCAGAGGAGGTTCATGAAAGGACCCTGGGAATGAAAGGGTTAATATACAAGGAGCGTTTGACGGCTCTGGGCCTGTCCTCACTGGAGGTTAGAAAAATGAAGTGGGGGACCTCACTGAAACCTATCGAATGTTGGAAGGCTAGTTAGAGAGGATGTTTCCTATAGTGGGAAGGTGGGTGTAGCCACAAGGCACCAAAGGTTTGAGATCAGAGTTTTCCTTCTCCTTGATGAGCAGCTAACCACGGCTGACAAGCCCCATCTGCCCAAAGTGACTGGTTTTAAGGTACCAGTAGCCCACCTTTGCCCTTTCTCCTGTCAGTAGACATGGTTCTGCTGGGTTTAGTAGCTAATTCACACGTGAAGGCCAGGAACTGGACTTGGTTGTCCGAGGATATTTGAGGTGCACACCATTGGGAGCATTTACTAGGTAGTGGGAGCTTGTCCCCACCACCCCGGGATATGACTACCTTAACAAGACAGACGTGTATATAATTGTGAGAAACGCAAGGTAGACAGTCCGAGACCTTTCCCTGCGGCAATATCAGATGCTGGAGGGCAGAGGTTTAAAGTGAGTTGAATGGAAAAGTTCAGTGAGCTTTACGAAGAAAGTTTTTGCACAGAGTGGAACAGGCTGCTTGCAGAGGTGGGAGAGGAAAAGACAACAGCAGCATTTAAGAGGGATTTAGGCACACATGAACTATATATCATACACAGGTGGATGGGCTAACTCCAGCATGAAGGCAGAAACATCAAGTTCACCAAGCAGCATTATTTCACTCCCCCTTCCCTCTTCTTCTATTCTTCACTTCGGCCTCTTACCTCTTCTCCTCACCTGCCTGTCCCTCCTCTTTCTCTCTCTCCCATGATCCACGCTCCACTCCTGTCAGGTTTCCTCTCCAGTCATTGACCTATCACCCCAGCTTCCTGTTTCATCCTCCCCTACCCTCCTCACCTGGCTTCACCTATCACCTTCTCGTCCGTCCTCCTTCCTCTTCCTCCACCACCTTCTTCCCCTTCCTTTCCAGTCCTGATGAGGGTCTCGGCCCAAAACATCCACTGTTTATTCCTCTCCTGACCTGCTGAGTTTGTGTGTGTTTTTGTGATTGGTGAGATTGGCATCATGATGGATCTCTTCCTTTGCAGTTTGATGTTCTGAGTTCCATGTGGAAGTTTTCAGTAGAGAGACGGGAGAGCAAAAGATCACAAAATGAACAGTGACCTCATTAGACTGGACTTGCACCACCGGCAGTTACAGATCCCGGCGAGAAGCAGTCAGATCACGGAGACCCTCATGGAATATCACCTGTCTACAACCGGTCCCGATACAGGTGTGTGACGTCACCTGTCTACAACTGGTCTAGATACAGGTGTGTGACGTCACCTGTCTACAACTGGTCTAGATACAGGTGTGTGACGTCACCTGTCTACAACCGATTCAAATGCTGGTTGGAGACGTCACCTGTCTACAAGCAGTCCCGATACAGGTGTGTGAAATCACCTGTCTACAACTGGTCTAGATACAGGTGTGTGACGTCACCTGTCTACAACCGATTCAGATGCTGGTTGGAGACGTCACCTGTCTACAAGCAGTCCCGATACAGGTGTGTGACATCACCTGTCTACAACTGGTCTAGATACAGGTGTGTGACGTCACCTGTCTACAACCGGTCCCGATACAGGTGTGTGACGTCACCTGTCTACAACCGGTCCCGATACAGGTATGTGACGTCATCTGTCTAAAACCAATCCAGATACAGGTGTGTGATGTCACCTGTCTACAACTGGTCTAGATACAGGTGGATGACATCACCTGTCTACAACCGGTCCAGATGCTGGTTGGAGACGTCACCTGTCTACAACCAGTCCCGATACAGGTGTGTGACATCACCTGTCTACAACTGGTCCCGATACAGGTGTGTGACGTCACCTGTCTACAACCTGTCCCGATTCAAGTGTGTGACATCATCTGTCTACAACTGGTCCCGATACAAGTGTGTGACGTCACCTGTCTAAAACCGATCCAGATACTGGTATGTGTGTCACCTGTCTACAACTGGTCCAGATACAGGTGTGTGACATCACCGGTCTACAACCGGTCCCGATACAGGAGTATGACATCACCGGTCTACAACCGTTCCGGATGCTGGTGGTGTGTGACACATCCTGTCTACAACCGGTCCAGCTAACATGGGCTGGTCTCTGTCAGACAGGGATTGACTGTGTGCTTGTGCCAGGCACAGACTGGGGTGAATGGGAGAGGTATAGGAGAACTGGAGGGCAGAGAGATGTGATGGGGAATTCACAAACTTTGATACCTTTGTGCTGTCTGTGTGCAGTTCACACACTCTCTCTGTGACTGTGAGGGTTTCCCTTGGATCCTCTGCTTTTCTTCCATATCTCAGGACCCGATGAGGTCACAGGTGGCATATTGTGGCAAGACTTGTCTCCCTACCTACGGAATATACTGATGATGGATGACGTGAATTATCGTTGATATGCTGATTTCTCCTTTGGGCACCTCCTCCATGCTGCTTTGCGGGCTGGCTCCACCTGTCAGTACTGCCCCCCAGTGTTCACTCAATGAATGACAAGCTGGTCCTCCTGTCAGTGCTGCCCCCCAGTGTTCACTCAATGAATGACAAGCTGGTCCTCCTGTCAGTGCTGCCCCCAGTGTTCACTCAGTGAATGACAAGCTGGTCCTCCTGTCAGTACTGCCCCCCAGTGTTCACTCAATGAATGACAAGCTGGTCCTCCTGTCAGTGCTGCCTTCCAGTGTTCACTCAGTGAATGACAAGCTGGTCCTCCTGTCAGTACTGCCCTCCAGTGTTCACTCAGTGAATGACAAGCTGGTCCTCCTGTCAGTGCTGCCGTCCAGTGTTCACTCAGTGAATGACAAGCTGACTCCACCTGTCAGTGCTGCCCCCAGTGTTCACTCAGTGAATGACAAGCTGGCTCCTCCTGTCAGTACTGCCCTCCAGTGTTCACTCAGTGAATGACAAGCTGGCTCCACCTGTCAGTACTGCCCCCCAGTGTTCACTCAGTGAATGACAAGCTGGTCCTCCTGTCAGTACTGCCCTCCAGTGTTCACTCAGTGAATGACAAGCTGGTCCCTCCTGTCAGTGCTGCCCCCAGTGTTCACTCAGTGAATGACAAGCTGACTCCACCTGTCAGTACTGCCCTCCAGTGTTCACTCAGTGAATGACAAGCTGGCTCCATCTGTCAGTGCTGCCCTCCAGTGTTCACTCAGTGAATGACAAGCTGACCCCTCCTGTCAGTGCTGCCCCCATTGTTCACTCAGTGAATGACAAGCTGGTCCTCCTGTCAGTGCTGCCCCCAGTGTTCACTCAGTGAATGACAAGCTAGTCCTCCTGTCAGTGCTGCCCCCCAGTGTTCACTCAGTGAATGACAAGCTGACCCCTCCTGTCAGTGCTGCCTCCAGTGTTCACTCAGTGAATGACAAGCTGACCCCTCCTGTCAGTGCTGCCTCCAGTGTTCACTCAGTGAATGACAAGCTGACCCCTCCTGTCAGTGCTGCCCCCCAGTGTTCACTCAGTGAATGACAAGCTGACCCCTCCTGTCAGTGCTGCCTCCAGTGTTCACTCAGTAAATGACAAACTAGTCCTCCTGTCAGTGCTGCCCCCAGTGTTCACTCAGTGAATGACAAGCTAGTCCTCCTGTCAGTGCTGCCCCCCCAGTGTTCACTCAGTGAATGACAAGCTAGTCCTCCTGTCAGTGCTGCCCCCCAGTGTTCACTCAGTGAATGACAAGCTGACCCCTCCTGTCAGTGCTGCCCCCCAGTGTTCACTCAGTGAATGATAAGCTGACCCCTCCTGTCAGTGCTGCCCCCCAGTGTTCACTCAGTGAATGACAAGCTGACCCCTCCTGTCAGTGCTGCCTCCAGTGTTCACTCAGTGAATGACAAGCTGACCCCTCCTGTCAGTGCTGCCCCCCAGTGTTCACTCAGTGAATGACAAACTAGTCCTCCTGTCAGTGCTGCCCCCCAGTGTTCACTCAGTGAATGACAAGCTGGATTGTGTGTCTGCAGCTCCACTTTTTTAAGTGTGTGATGATGAGACTTCTGTGGGTTTGTACCCATTAAGCTGGGTGCCAACTGCCGTAAAACAAGATGAAGAAGAAAAAGAAGATGGCTTGTTCTTGCCAACAACGCCTCAGTCTACACTACAGGATGTGACACTCAGAGACTTGGGCGAGATTATTATTATTATTTGTGTGTACTGCAATAGTAGATGTGCCCTGCGCTGTGTGCTGTTGGTACTGTGATTTGCACATTGACCCTGGTGTAATGCTGTTTCATTTGGCTGTATTCGTGGGTATTCAGGTATGGTTGAATGATAATTAAACTAAATTGAACTTTAGAATAAACAGCCTGAACCATATTCTCTCTGGTTTGGAAGAACAGGATTTGACAGAAAACTATATTTTCAGCTGGAAATGATAAATACAAAAGAACTCTGGGGAGAGAGAGAGGGAATAGAAGGATCAGTGATAAGGTGGGGTAGGAGATGGGCAGTGTTGAGAGGGGACAAGGGAGCTATTGGGACAAAAGGCAAGGGCTAGAGGTGTAGTGGAGGTGGGAATGAGAGGGTCATGTAACCACACACAGTGGTCAGGTCCCCCAAACATTCCAGTCCACCCCACACTACCAAGCCTCACTCATCCAAGCCCCTTCTGTGCCTCACATGGTCGCCAAGCTCCCAGTGGTGTTGTGGTCTACAGCAGCAGTGAGATGGGGCTTCGATTCCCCTTGTTGTCTGTTAGGAGTTTGTATGTTCGCCCTGTGACCACGTGGGTATCTTCCCGGTGCTGTGATTTCCTCCCATGCTCCAAAGACATGTAGATTCGGGTTAGTGAACTGTGGGGATGTCAGGTTGGGGTTGGAAACGTGGCAACTCTTGCAGGCTGCCCCCAGCACAACCCAAGCTGATTTGACTTGACGCAAACAACATATTCCACTGTGTTTCCACGTACCTGTGATCGATAAAGCTGGCCTTTATCTTATCCTTTGGTAAATACTTCACCCAGTGGCACTTCACGAGGAGACACGAAGCAGTTCTAGTCAGTAACCAGTGAATCCAAGGCTCTCTCGGCTTGTACAGACAGGTGCTGGGATCCTTGGGCAGAAACAGCAGAGATTTCTGTCACATTGGCTCACAAACTCATTTGTTTCACCTCTTTGGAATTTCACAGAATGAATTCCACTTGCCAAGGGTTATTTCAGTGTGAAGTGTGTCTGCGAATGCACTGCCCAGTAACACATTTGTCAAGAACATAAGAGATTCTGCGGATGCTGGAAACATTCAGCAACACACAGAGACTGCTGGGGAACTCAGCTGGTCAGGCAGCATCTGTGGAAATCAATCAACGAGTGAATGTTTCAGTCCAAGACCCTTCGTTGGGACTGTAAAGGAAGGGGGAAACATCCAGAGTGAGATGGGTGGAGGGGCAGGAGGACTAGCCAGAAGATCAGTGGGTGCAGGATGGGGAGGAATGAGGCAACAGGTGGGAAATGTAAAGGGCTCCAGAAGGAGAAGTCAGATAGGAGAGGAGAGTGGACCATGGGAGAAAGGGAAGGAGGGGAGCACTGGGAGAGATGGTAGGCAGGTGTGGAGAAGAGATAAAAGGCCAGAGTGGCAAATAAGAGATGAGGGAAGGGTGGAAAAGAGGAGTAATCGATGTTCATGCCACCAGCTTGGAGGCTACCTAGACAGAATATGAGGTATTGCTCTTCCACCTTGAGAGTGGCCTCATCGTGAGAGAAGAGGCTGTGGATGACATGTTGGATTGGGAATGGGGATTGGAATTAAAGTGGCTTGGATTGGGAATGGGGATTGGAATTAAAGTGGTTTGGATTGGGAATGGGGATTGGAATTAAAGTGGCTTGGATTGGGAATGGGGATTGGAATTAAAGTGGTTTAGATTGGGAATGGGGATTGGAATTAAAGTGGTTTGGATTGGGAATGGGGATTGGAATTAAAGTGGTTTGGATTGGGAATAGGGGTTGGAATTAAAGTGGTTTGGATTGGGAATGGGGATTGGAATTAAAGTGGTTTGGATTGGGAATAGGGGTTGGAATTAAAGTGGTTTGGATTGGGAATGAGGATTGGAATTAAAGTAGTTTGGATTGGGAATGGGGATTGGAATTAAAGTGGTTTGGATTGGGAATAGGGGTTGGAATTAAAGTAGTTTGGATTGGGAATGGGGATTGGAATTAAAGTGGTTTGGATTGGGAATAGGGGATGGAATTAAAGTGGTTTGGATTGGGAATGAGGATTGGAATTAAAGTAGTTTAGATTGGGAATAGGGATTGGAATTAAAGTGGTTTGGATTGGGAATAGGGATTGGAATTAAAGTAGGTTGGATTGGGAATGGGGATTGGAATTAAAGTGGTTTGGATTGGGAATAGGGGTTGGAATTAAAGTAGTTTGGATTGGGAATGGGGATTGGAATTAAAGTGGTTTGGATTGGGAATAGGGGTTGGAATTAAAGTGGTTTGGATTGGGAATAGGGGTTGGAATTAAAGTAGTTTGGATTGGGAATGGGGATTGGAATTAAAGTGGTTTGGATTGGGAATGGGGATTGGAATTAAAGTGGTTTGGATTGGGAATGGGGATTGGAATTAAAGTGGTTTGGATTGAAAATGGGGATTGGAATTAAAGTGGTTTGGATTGGGAATGGGGATTGGAATTAAAGTGGTTTGGATTGGGAATGGGGATTGGAATTAAAGTGGTTTGGATTGGGAATAGGGGTTGGAATTAAAGTGGTTTGGATTGGGAATGAGGATTGGAATTAAAGTGGTTTAGATTGGGAATAGGGGATTGGAATTAAAGTGGTTTGGATTAGGAATGGGGATTGGAATTAAAGTGGATTGGATTGGGAATAGGGGTTGGAATTAAAGTGGTTTGGATTGGGAATAGGGGTTGGAATTAAAGTGGTTTGGATTGGGAATGAGGATTGGAATGAAAGTGGTTTGGATTGGGAATAGGGGATTGGAATTAAAGTGGTTTGGATTGGGAATGGGGATTGGAATTAAAGTGGTTTGGATTGGGAATAGGGGTTGGAATTAAAGTGGTTTGGATTGGGAATGAGGATTGGAATTAAAGTGGTTTAGATTGGGAATAGAGATTGGAATTAAAGTGGTTTGGATTGGGAATGGGGATTGGAATTAAAGTGGTTTAGATTGGGAATGGGGATTGGAATTAAAGTGGTTTGGATTGGGAATGGGGATTGGAATTAAAGTGGTTTAGATTGGGAATAGGGATTGGAATTAAAGTGGTTTGGATTGGGAATAGGGATTGGAATTAAAGTAGGTTGGATTGGGAATGGGGATTGGAATTAAAGTGGTTTGGATTGGGAATAGGGGTTGGAATTAAAGTAGTTGGATTGGGAATGGGGATTGGAATTAAAGTGGTTTGGATTGGGAATAGGGGTTGGAATTAAAGTGGTTTGGATTGGGAATGGGGATTGGAATTAAAGTGGTTTGGATTGGGAATGGGGATTGGAATTAAAGTGGTTTGGATTGGGAATAGGGGTTGGAATTAAAGTGGTTTGGATTGGGAATGGGGATTGGAATTAAAGTGGTTTGGATTGGGAATGGGGATTGGAATTAAAGTGGTTTGGATTGGGAATGGGGATTGGAATTAAAGTGGTTTGGATTGGGAATGGGGATTGGAATTAAAGTGGTTTGGATTGGGAATAGGGGAGGGATTGGAATTAAAGTGGTTTGGATTGGGAATGGGGATTGGAATTAAAGTGGTTTGGATTGGGAATGGGGATTGGAATTAAAGTGGTTTGGATTGGGAATGGGGATTGGAATTAAAGTGGTTTGGATTGGGAATAGGGGTTGGAATTAAAGTAGTTTGGATTGGGAATGGGGATTGGAATTAAAGTGGTTTGGATTAGGAATGGGGATTGGAATTAAAGTGGTTTGGATTGGGAATAGGGGATTGGAATTAAAGTGGTTTGGATTGGGAATGGGGATTGGAATTAAAGTGGTTTGGATTGGGAATAGGGGTTGGAATTAAAGTGGTTTGGATTGGGAATGAGGATTGGAATTAAAGTGGTTTAGATTGGGAATAGGGGATTGGAATTAAAGTGGTTTGGATTAGGAATGGGGATTGGAATTAAAGTGGTTTGGATTGGGAATAGGGGTTGGAATTAAAGTGGTTTGGATTGGGAATGGGGATTGGAATTAAAGTGGTTTGGATTTGGAATTAAAGTGGTTTGATTGGAATAGGGGTTGGAATTGGAATTAAAGTGGTTTGGATTGGGAATGGGATTGGAATTAAAGTAGGTTGGATTGGGAATGGGGATTGGAATTAAAGTGGTTTGGATTGGGAATAGGGGTTGGAATTAAAGTAGTTGGATTGGATGGGGATTGGAATTAAAGTGGTTTGGATTGGGATAGGGGTTGGAATTAAAGTGGTTTGGATTGGGAATGAGGATTGGAATTAAAGTAGTTTAGATTGGGAATAGGGATTGGAATTAAAGTGGTTTGGATTGGGAATAGGGATTGGAATTAAAGTAGGTTGGATTGGGAATGGGGATTGGAATTAAAGTGGTTTGGATTGGGAATAGGGATTGGAATTAAAGTAGGTTGGATTGGGAATGGGGATTGGAATTAAAGTGGTTTGGATTGGGAATAGGGGTTGGAATTAAAGTAGTTTGGATTGGGAATGGGGATTGGAATTAAATTGGTTTGGATTGGGAATGGGGATTGGAATTAAAGTGGTTTGGATTGGGAATAGGGGTTGGAATTAAAGTGGTTTGGATTGGGAATGGGGATTGGAATTAAAGTGGTTTGGATTGGGAATGGGGATTGGAATTAAAGTGGTTTGGATTGGGAATGGGGATTGGAATTAAAGTGGTTTGGATTGGGAATGGGGATTGGAATTGAAGTGGTTTGGATTGGGAATGGGGATTGGAATTAAAGTGGTTTGGATTGAAAATGGGGATTGGAATTAAAGTGGTTTGGATTGGGAATGGGGATTGGAATTAAAGTGGTTTGGATTGGGAATGGGGATTGGAATTAAAGTGGTTTGGATTGGGAATAGGGGTTGGAATTAAAGTGGTTTGGATTGGGAATGGGGATTGGAATTAAAGTGGTTTAGATTGGGAATGGGGATTGGAATTAAAGTGGTTTGAATTGGGAATGGGGATTGGAATTAAAGTGGTTTGGATTGGGAATGGGGATTGGAATTAAAGTGGTTTAGATTGGGAATAGGGATTGGAATTAAAGTGGTTTGGATTGGGAATAGGGGTTGGAATTAAAGTAGGTTGGATTGGGAATGGGGATTGGAATTAAAGTGGTTTGGATTGGGAATAGGGGTTGGAATTAAAGTAGTTTGGATTGGGAATGGGGATTGGAATTAAAGTGGTTTGGATTGGGAATAGTGGTTGGAATTAAACTGGTTTGGATTGGGAATGAGGATTGGAATTAAAGTAGTTTAGATTGGGAATGGGGATTGGAATTAAAGTGGTTTGGATTGGGAATAGGGATTGGAATTAAAGTAGGTTGGATTGGGAATGGGGATTGGAATTAAAGTGGTTTAGATTGGGAATGGGGATTGGAATTTAAGTGGTTTGAATTGGGAATGGGGATTGGAATTAAAGTGGTTTGGATTGGGAATAGGGATTGGAATTAAAGTGGTTAAGATTGGGAATAGGGATTGGAATTAAAGTGGTTTGGATTGGGAATAGGGATTGGAATTAAAGTAGGTTGGATTGGGAATGGGGATTGGAATTAAAGTGGTTTGGATTGGGAATAGGGGTTGGAATTAAATTAGTTTGGATTGGGAATGGGGATTGGAATTAAAGTGGTTTGGATTGGGAATAGGGGTTGGAATTAAGCTGGTTTGGATTGGGAATGAGGATTGGAATTAAAGTAGTTTAGATTGGGAATGGGGATTGGAATTAAAGTGGTTTGGATTGGGAATAGGGATTGGAATTAAAGTCGGTTGGATTGGGAATGGGGATTGGAATTAAAGTGGTTTGGATTGGGAATAGGGGTTGGAATTAAAGTAGTTTGGATTGGGAATGGGGATTGGAATTAAAGTGGTTGGATTGGGAATGGGGATTGGAATTAAAGTGGTTTGGATTGGGAATAGGGGTTGGAATTAAAGTAGTTTGGATTGGGAATGGGGATTGGAATTAAAGTGGTTTGGATTGGGAATGGGGATTGGAATTAAAGTGGTTTGGATTGGGAATAGGGGTTGGAATTAAAGTGGTTTGGATTGGGAATGGGGATTGGAATTAAAGTGGTTTGAATTGGGAATGGGGATTGGAATTAAAGTGGTTTGGATTGGGAATGGGGATTGGAATTAAAGTGGTTTAGATTGGGAATAGGGATTGGAATTAAAGTGGTTTGGATTGGGAATAGGGATTGGAATTAAAGTAGGTTGGATTGGGAATGGGGATTGGAATTAAAGTGGTTTGGATTGGGAATAGGGGTTGGAATTAAAGTAGTTGGATTGGGAATGGGGATTGGAATTAAAGTGGTTTGGATTGGGAATAGGGGTTGGAATTAAAGTGGTTTGGATTGGGAATGAGGATTGGAATTAAAGTAGTTTAGATTGGGAATAGGGATTGGAATTAAAGTGGTTTGGATTGGGAATAGGGATTGGAATTAAAGTAGGTTGGATTGGGAATAGGGGTTGGAATTAAAGTAGTTTGGATTGGGAATGGGGATTGGAATTAAATTGGTTTGGATTGGGAATGGGGATTGGAATTAAAGTGGTTTGGATTGGGAATAGGGGTTGGAATTAAAGTAGTTTGGATTGGGAATGGGGATTGCAATTAAAGTGGTTTGGATTGGGAATGGGGATTGGAATTGAAGTGGTTTGGATTGGGAATAGGGGTTGGAATTAAAGTGGTTTGGATTGGGAATAGGGATTGGAATTAAAGTGGTTTAGATTGGGAATGGGGATTGGAATTAAAGTGGTTTGAATTGGGAATGGGGATTGGAATTAAAGTGGTTTGGATTGGGAATGGGGATTGGAATTAAAGTGGTTTAGATTGGGAATAGGGATTGGAATTAAAGTGGTTTGGATTGGGAATAGGGATTGGAATTAAAGTAGGTTGGATTGGGAATGGGGATTGGAATTAAAGTGGTTTGGATTGGGAATAGGGGTTGGAATTAAAGTAGTTTGGATTGGGAATGGGGATTGGAATTAAAGTGGTTTGGATTGGGAATAGGGGTTGGAATTAAACTGGTTTGGATTGGGAATGAGGATTGGAATTAAAGTAGTTTAGATTGGGAATGGGGATTGGAATTAAAGTGGTTTGGATTGGGAATAGGGATTGGAATTAAAGTAGGTTGGATTGGGAATGGGGATTGGAATTAAAGTGGTTTAGATTGGGAATGGGGATTGGAATTAAAGTGGTTTAGATTGGGAATAGGGATTGGAATTAAAGTGGTTTGGATTGGGAATAGGGATTGGAATTAAAGTAGGTTGGATTGGGAATGGGGATTGGAATTAAAGTGGTTTGGATTGGGAATAGGGGTTGGAATTAAAGTAGTTTGGATTGGGAATGGGGATTGGAATTAAAGTGGTTTGGATTGGGAATAGGGGTTGGAATTAAACTGGTTTGGATTGGGAATGAGGATTGGAATTAAAGTAGTTTAGATTGGGAATGGGGATTGGAATTAAAGTGGTTTGGATTGGGAATAGGGATTGGAATTAAAGTCGGTTGGATTGGGAATGGGGATTGGAATTAAAG
>NC_086114.1:68402760-68486175 GCF_963921235.1 Mobula hypostoma
GACTTAGACAAATTGGAAGAATGGGCAAAAAAAGTGGCAGATGGAATATAGTGTTGGGAAATGTATGATAACGCATTTTGGTAAAAGAAACGATCGTGCAGACTATTATCTAAATGGGAAGAAGCTTCAAATATCAGAGGTGCAAAGGGGCTTAGGAGTCCTCAGAAGGTTAATTCACAGGTTGAGTCTGTGGTAAAGAAGGCAAATGCAATGTTGGCATTTATTTCAAGGGGAATAAAATATAAAAACCAGGCTGCACTTGTGAGTATTGTCAATGATTTTGGGCCCCTTAGTTCAGAAAGGATGTATTGTCATTGGAGAGAAAGTCCAGAGGAGGTTCACAAGGATGATTCCAGTTATGAAGGAGTTAACATGTGAGGAGTGTTTGGCAGCTTTAGGCCTGTATGCACTGGAATTTAGAAGAATGGGTGGGGCTCTCATTGAAACCTACCAAAAATTGAAAGGACTAGATAAGGTGGATGTGGCGAGGATGTTTCCCCTGGCGGGGGTATCCAGAACTAGAGGGCACAGCCTCAAAATTGAGGGGCAACCTGTTAGAACAGAAGAACGGTAGTAAATGTCACTCCAATATTTAAAGGGGCAAGGAAGCAAAAAGGAAATTATAGACCTGTTAGCTTGACATGAGTGGTTGGGAAGTTGTTGGAGTCGATTGGCATGGATGAGGTTACGGAGTACCTGGAGGCATATGACAAGATAGGCAGAACTCGGCATGGATTCCTTAAAGGAAAATCCTGCCTGGCAATCCTATTGCAATTTTTTGAGGAAATTACCAGTAGGCTAGACAAGGGAGATGCAGTGGATGTTGTGTATTTGGATTTTCAGAAGGCCTTTGACAAGGTGCCACACATGAGGCTACTTAACAAGATAAGAGCCCATGGAATTACGGGAAAGTTACATACGTGGATAGAGCGTTGGCTGATTGGCAGGAAACAGAGAGTGGGAATAAAGGGATCCTATTCTGGTTGGCTGCCGGTTACCAGTGGTGTTCCACAGGGGTCGATGTTGGGGCCGCTTCTTTTTACATTGTACATCAATGATTTGGATTATGGAATGGATGGCTTTGTGGCTAAGTTTGCTGATGATACAAAGATAGGTGGAGGGGCCGGTAGTGCTGAGGAAACAGAGAGTCTGCAGAGAGACTTGGATAGATTGGGAGAATGGGCAAAGAAGTGGCAAATGAAATACAATGTTGGAAAGTGTATGGTTATGCACTTTGGTAGAAGAAATAAATGGGCAGACTATTATTTAAATGGGGAGAGAATTCAAAGTTCTGAGATGCAACGGGATTTGGGAGTCCTCGTGCAGGATACCATTAAGGTTAACTTCCAGGTTGAGTCAGTGGTGAAGAAGGCGAATGCAATGTTGGCATTCATTTCTAGAAGAATAGAGTATAGGAGCAGGGATGTGATGTTGAGACTCTATAAGGCACTGGTAAGACCTCACTTGGAGTATTGCGTGCAGTTTTGGGCTCCTTATTTAAGAAAGGATGTGCTGACATTGGAGAGGGTTCAGAGAAGATTCACTAGAATGATTCCAGGAATGAGAGGGTTAACATATGAGGAACGTTTGTCTGCTCTTGGACTGTATTCCTTGGAGTTTCGAAGAATGGGGGGGGGGCCTCATAGAAACATTTCGATTGTTGAAATGCATGGACAGAGTGGATGTGGCAAAGTTGTTTCCCATGATGGGGGAGTCTAGTACGAGAGGGCATGACTTAAAGATTGAAGGGCGCCCATTCAGAACAGAGATGTGAAGAAATTTTTTTAGCCAAAGGGTGGTGAATCTGTGGAATTTGTTGCCACGGGCAGCAGTGGAGGCCAAGTCATTGGGTGTATTTAAGGCAGAGATTGATAGGTATCTGAGTAGCCAGGGCATCAAAGGTTATGGTGAGAAGGTGGGGGAGTGGGACTAAATGGGAGAATGGATCAGCTCATGATAAAATGGCGGAGCAGACTTGATGGGCCGAATGGCCAGCTTCTGCTCCTTTGTCTTATGGCCTTTAAGTATGGAAGAATTTTTAAGGTGAAAGTGGTGGATCTGTGGAATGCTCTGCTGCAGACCGTGGTGGAGACCAAGTCCATGGGTGTGTTCAAAACAGAAGTTGATCATTTCCTGATTGGTCAGGGCATCAAAGGACATGGTGAGAGGGCAGGCGTATGGGGTTGAGTGGGATCTGGGATCAGCCATGATGAAATGGTGGAGCAGAGACTTGATGGGCTGAATGGACTAATTCTACTCCTACGTCTTATGGTCTGATACTCAGTTTATGTTATTGCCCCCTTTTGGCCTGGCTGTCATCCTTCATTTTTCTGTGTAGTTAATGCTTTTGGCATTAGATTGCAACTGTGGCCCAAATGTTAGTTTGCATAGACGCCAGGCACTGGTGACGCTGGAATGTGGAAACACCACCTGTTGGATGAACTCAGTGGGTGGAACAATGAAAGGAACTGTCAAGATTTCCTTTCCTCCACAGCTGATGCTCTCCCCACTGTGTTCTTTCAGCAGATCGTGTGTTGCAGTAATTTGTGTAGGTTTAAATAAGTCTGGCATCTAGAGTTAAATGCATTTACCAGTGAGAAAAAATTGCCTTGTGTGTTATTAAAAAGTTTCTAGTTCTAGGACAGATGTACAGCAGTTGTGTGTTTTTGGCCAGTGCATATTGGAGAAAGAGGTTTTGGAGAAAACTCCAGACTTTAGGCTGTCACAACATGGCTGCATGGTTGGGGTGTGGAAGAGACAAGAACCACTGTTTGAAGAAAGGAAATTAAGAGATTTTAACATGAAGAAAATAAATTCTCAGGAAAAGCAATGTAAAAATTCCCATGAAGCCTGGCTCTCTGGTCTTCTAATTTGTATTTTCTGTCAGCAGCGGTCCATGCCTGAGAAATGTTTCTGGAGGTAATGGTTTCATCACCTCCACTGCCAGCTTTGCAAGAAACCCTGGGCATAACCCCATGACCTCACCTTGCAAAAAAAATCTAGGCCTCTGATTCTAGTTATTTCCAATATTTTCTTTCCCAGTAAATATTTCAGATATCCATTGTCATTTTCAAAAGTTGCAATATTGTAGCCCAGCATTTGTTTAAGTTCTGAGGGCGATGTGAATGTGTTATTATGAAACAAGAGAGGAGTTCAAAATATTTGCAAGGATTTTTAATAAGTATTTCCTAAATTAAATAAGTGGTTTTTATAGAGTTCTCAAAATGTTATGAATCCGCCCTTCCCCTGAGCACGTGGCCAAGTGGTTAAGGTGTTCGTCTAGTGATTTGAAGGTCACTAGTTTGAGCCTTGGCTGTGGCAGCGTGTTTGTGTCCTTGAGCAAGGCACTTAATCACACATTGCTCGAGTCTGCGCGAGGAGCGGCAGATCTTCCCCTTCTGTAGACCAAATCCACATTCCTGGCAGGTGCACTTTCTTGCAAGCAAGCACTGCCTAGAGGTTAGGATTACCTTTTCTCTGAGAGTGACTTAATGAGCAGAAGCCATTGAACCTGGTCACCCCTCAAGCTTGGAACCAGGTTAATCTTGGTCCAGTAATCCTTCAATACACTAGCTTCTGTGTTGATTTCACTGTTACTGGCAGTGTAGACTGTGAATAAATGTCTCCATTCACACTTCTTCCTATTGGTTGAATACAAAATGTATTGGAATTCCAATATTACATTAGAACATGAAGTTTAAAAAAGCCACCGAAAATGCTACTAGCAAAGTTCTTTGTACATAAAACTACAGTAGTCTGCATCATTTCTACAATCGTGATTAATAAACAATCTGCACCTTCCGCGACCTTGGAAAACAGAAAGCTGCATTAGCTAATGAGGACACTACAGATACAACAGAGGATTCCAAATTTTGAACAAAGGCCAGAAAGGATTCTTTGTAAATAAAAATGGAAAAAGTGCAAAACAGATCTTACTGCCTACAACAGGAGGATGTTTTCTAAATCTTCACAATAGCTTCGTTCAGTTATATTCATTACAATAAATTTCCTTAAACAGTTATATTAACATTCATGGAGATGTACATAGGAAGCAATATTCACAAACAAAGTAAAACCATGACTGTAGGAGCAATTACAACAATGTGCTGGGGAGGGTGGGTCAGGCTAAATGAGATGATAGGAACTGCCTGTATTCGAATTCAGTACATGATTTGACATGTAATCTGATCAGAACCCAATTGACGGGACTGATTTGACAGCCATATTATTGGGACCAATTCAGCTAGGTGTCCTTGGGGCGCAGTAAATTCACCTATTTACTGAGTTCAGTACAGCTTTAGTAACTGAAGCCTACCCACTCAACACAATTACTGAGGGCTGGAAAATTACTGAGGGTATAATGATCGTGTTTAATGCTCGCTATATAATCAAAACTCATTGATAGGGTTTAATAAAGATCGTGCAACCAGAACCCATTGGTAGGGTTGAATTATTTTTTTCCTTATGGCTAAATGATTTTCCAGTAGAATACATAAAGACAGTCTTCATATAAAATGTCAGTTGCTGCACACATTTATTTAAACTAATGTGCTTTGAGTCTTGCCAAGCCTCTTTGTGAGTTCTTTGTGGATAGATCTTGCTGGTTCCATTTTACTAATTGTGCTTTAATCAGCTAACTTGCCACGTCCAGCAGGAGTTGCTAAAAGATCACAGTGTTGAGTGCGGACAACTTGGCAGTTTTGTCAGAAGGTTGCAGAGTCTGGATGCCTTGGCACACTGTGTGATGTGGAGGAAGCAAGAAATGGCCATGTTATTAATCAATGCCTCTCATCATCGGATGGTGAAGCAAATGTCACATCTGGATACCAAAGTAACAATTCAACATTCTCTTTATAACACCAAAAACGTAAACACGCAGTAAATAGACGATATTGAATGTCGAACACTATATCGGTATCTCCAGTACATTTCCAAACCAGCAGCAGTCTGTCAGAGCTGAGGGTCATCAGATTCCGACGCCTTGACTGCATTAACATAATATCCACAAGGCTGCATCCACTGGACTGAAATTGTGACAAAGGCATGTTCCACGAGACTGAACACATCACATTATGTTGTAGTCGACCCTCTGGGTGTCTTGTGTACTTGTGCAGACCTGCTCTGGTTTCAGTTTGAGTAATTGTTGATACTCTGATCTATGCCGTGGTGATAACATTGAGATCCTTCATCAACCCTGTGAGGTGTGCCATCTCTTCAGTTAGTTCATCTGAACCATAATTCTGCAAAAAGATACCAAAGATTATTGGCTTGCCAAAATACAACTTTGCACACAACAAAACTTTACTTGAGGGCTCTTGGCTGACCTCTCATTGGTGTGAGGAATTCTCACTTGCTGAACCCTCATTTCTGCAAGTGGTGGCATTTTGGGAATGATCTTGTAGCACAGTTAAGAGATTGGCAGGTATGATATTATGGGCATCACTGAGTCATGGCTGAGAGAAGATCATAATTGTGAGCTTAACATCCTTATTTAAGAAAGGGTGTGCTGACGTTGGAGAGGGTACAGAGAAGATTCACGAGAATGATTCCGGGAATGAGAGGGTTAACATATGAGGAACGTTTGTCCGCTCTTGGACTGTATTCCTTGGAGTTTAGAAGAATGAGGGGAGACCTCATAGAAACATTTCGAATGTTAAAAGGCATGGACAGAGTGGATGTGGCAAAGTTGTTTCCCATGATGGGGGAGTCTAGTACAAGAGGGCAGGACTTCAGGATTGAAGGGCGCCCATTCAGAACAGAAATGCGAAGAAATTTTTTTAGTCAGAGGGTGGTGAATCTATGGAATTTGTTGCCACGGGCAGCAGTGGAGGCCAAGTCATTGGGTGTATTTAAGGCAGAGATTGATAGGTATCTGAGTAGCCAGGGCATCAAAGGTTATGGTGAGAAGGTGGGGCAGTGGGACTAAATAGGATAAGATGGATCAGCTCATGATAAAATGGCAGAGCAGACTCGATGGGCCGAATTGCCTACTTCTGCTCCTTTGTCTTATGGTCTAACACAGAGAGCTGGACGGCCTGTTCCTGCGCTCTACTGTTCCACATTCGAAGGGGATCTGAGGAGAAGGGGTCGACTACTGGATAAATTTAATTATGGACGAGGATAAGGGGGTCTGAGTAGAAATGGCTGACCAATGGACATGGGAACATGGAAACCAAAGGAGAAAGTGGAAAGTGGAATTGTACTGGTGTAGAGGATGGAGAGTGTTGGAATTGTACTGGTGTAGAGGATGGAGAGTGTTGGAATTGTACTGGTGTAGAGGATGGAGAGTGTTGGAATTGTACTGGTGTAGAGGATGGAGAGTGTTGGAATTGTACTGGTGTAGAGGATGGAGAGTGTTGGAATTGTATTGGTGTAGAGGATGGAGAGTGTTGGAATTGTACTGGTGTAGAGGATGGAGAGTGTTGGAATTGTACTGGTGTAGAGGATGGAGAGTGTTGGAATTGTACTGGTGTAGAGGATGGAGAGTGTTGGAATTGTATTGGTGTAGAGGATGGAGAGTGTTGGAATCGTACGAATGTATATGACAGACACTGTTGAGATTCGGAGTGTATATAAAGTGGGGGGGATCCAAATACCGATGGTTAAGGACAGGGAGACAGTACCCAACGAGAGGGTGTAGAATACAATGAAGGATAAACACAGAGGGTCCAGTCCGGACATGGGAATCAAACCTACAGCGTCAGAGTCCTCCAGCATTTTGGTGGATTCTGCGACGTCCGGCGCACTGGGCACAGTGACTGCCATTGGGGACCTGCTTCTCCCCAGTGTTCCTATTGATGCCGTCTTCACTGACTGCACTTGTGGGTTTGTTCCTGCAAATGAAAGATGGCCTGTCAGAGCTTTCCACAGCAGTACCTTCACACCCTTCTTCCAACTTTGCACACAGCAAGAGACGTGGGTGGGCGGGCGGGCGGGCGTGTGTGAGAGACGAGAGGGACATGAGAGATGGAGATAGACACTGTTCTCAGCCCCTTCACCAGTGCTCAGTGACCGTGCTTACTCACCTGTCTGGGCCAGTAAGGGTGTACTGGATGAAGCTGCGTCATAGTTGGTGCTGGTAGGAGGGATGGCGATTACTGCAAAACTTTTCAGCGGGTGGGATGGACGCACGTGAGCTGTTGGGACACTTCGGTTGGACTCCTCCTCCTGCGACCCTGGCAGATACGATACAGGGGGAACATCTGTCTCCAGGGTCTCTACAGTGTGGGTCTGTGAGCTTAGTGCTGGTGACATGTCACTGTTGGGTGTGTTTCGAACAGATTCTGAAAAGCAAAGTGTCAAAGTGTTAACTCTCCAGGTTTGACATCACCCTTCTATTATTCCACACTTTTAATTGGCAGAGGTGAGCTTCCTTAGTCTGAACTTTCCGATGAGTGGGTCGTCAATTTTCCTTTGGCTCAGGCTATTCAGCAACAAGGAACAACACTCATCAGGAAATGGGATGAAACTTCAATCATGTGGCTCTCATTCCTGCTGTCAGCGAAGATCCAGAGAGGAGTATAGAAATGATCACTCCCTGGTCTCTCGCAAATCCCACTGGACACTGCAGCCATAACCCGCCCCTGTGCCACAAGGTTCCCCGGCTACAGCTGCACTTGGAGCACCGTGGCAGAATCTGGACTACACTGGTCTGTGAACAACCAGAACTCCACCTTCTCAAAGCAACATCCCTCATGGCCAATGCCATACTGCAGCCGTCCTCATTCCACATGTCACCGGTGACGTCGAGGTCCGAACCTAAAAATTCTCACCCTCCCCCCTCAAACTTTCCCAAATACCGAATCACCACCTTTTGACAGCATCCTCAATCCTCAATCCTGAAACAACTTTCCTCGTGGATGGTTGCTCCCTGAGCTTTGGTCTATTTGTGGCTCCGGCTGTCCTCCATCCCCGTCCCCACCTTCTCCCAACCACAGTGTGGGTCCCATTCAGGCCCCAGGCATAGCATACTAATGACTGAACTTTTCAACTTTTAATTCTCCTCGATGTTTGAACAGTCTGTGCTAATGGTCATCCTTGTTATCAGTCCCTTTCCCAGAAACATTCCTGTCCCGTCCTCTCCCTTTCTGATGTGTCTCCTGTGCATTGAATATCTAAAACCACTGGCAAACAGGCAGCATATAGCAGCATCTCTATCCCTCCTCTCCTCAAAAACCTTTCAAGCGCAGCAGGGTGTGAGAAGTTTCAAAGTAATCTGATGCTTTCAGTCCGAGAGCAGAAATGTTAATCAGGAATCCCTAACCTGAGGAATGAAGCCGGTGTAATGGCTGACAAAACCAGTGCCCTCACATCAAGAGAACAAAGAGCTAGATATAGAGGTAGAGGTAGCAGCTAATCTACAGCCCTGTGACGAGGCAGGCGGAGGTCTCACCTGTGGAGCTGGCCCTGTCTAACGAGGAGCCAAGCGGCCGGTTGCTGGTCTGACGGAGGTAACTGCGGGTTGGGGATGAGAGCCCTTCACAGTGGTGATGGTGATGAGGGTTGTCGAGTGAATGGATGGGATGGGCACTAATCACAGCTGTGAATGAACACAACACAGAGAGCACTTCATACACAGAAATGACTACAGTGATGCAGAGAAACCCACCCCACAGACACAGAGTCACATTCAGAATCCAGACCAAGTTTACAATTCCAACCCTCCCTAATCAGTACCTGGAGTGCTGCATCCAACCACTCCATCATGGACTGCATGTTACACAGAGGTCCTGTCTGCTCTCTCTGATGCTCAATGAAAGATCCTATAGAACTCGTTCAGAGAATTGTAGGTGACTTCTGGGGATGCCCAGCTAAAGCTGATTCCTTAACCAAAGTAGATGGTCAGTATTCATTTCATTGCTTTGTGGATCTTGCAAAGCAAGTTGCTGCCCTATTTATTAGAATACCTTTAGTTCAAAGTCCTCATTGGCCAACAACCTTCTGGGGTATTTTGGGTCACCAAAGCATTGTACAGTATAAATATAGATCTTCCTAGCCCACTCACTGCCCTGGAACATCACTATAATATCCTGGAAGCCATGGAACAGGTGGATCCTGGCATAGGGCACAGAGGGAATATCATGTAGCCGCCTGCCCCTCACCTTCCCCACACTATAAGTGCTCCAAAAGTGCCTTGCAGTGGATTAAGGCAGATTTCCATTGCTGTCCTAAGAAACAACCAACAAGAACTCTGCCTATCAGCTGCAAAGCAGCCTTGCTCAGCCCAGCTGAAAATGCTTCAGTTTGTTTCAGCTACAGTTTGTTTTTTTGGAGCCAGATTGAATTCAAGGCACACACATGCACACACACAGACACAGACACAGACACACACTGACACACACAAGCACACACGGCTGAGATGAAGGCTGCAGCTTATGGGTTGCCAACAAGTGGATTCCAACCCCTGTGGCTGCTTGTTATTGTCACCAAGACGCACATATTTTACCAAAGCAAAATTTATAATTAGTAGCAAGATAACCCTCATCAAATGAGGTGTAACATCTAGTAATTACAGATATTACACTTCACTGGGCAAGATTGCTCTAAATATTCATTTGTCCCCCTTATAATTTTAATGAAAATCAGGTTTGGCTTTTAAATTAAAGCTGCAGATTCTCCAAAACTGTTGAAAATGTCTTAGTGAATCTGTCAGTGTCTGACATTTTGGTATCAATTATCTCTGTTACATTTTCATTTGATCGGTCTGGCCGATACTCCTCAGTTTTGAAAGTACAAAGAGATGTTGTAGAACCAGGGGAGACCCTGAGGGGCCAACAAGGTGAGTGCTGGGAGAGTGCTTCCCCTGCGGTGGAATCTGGACTAGGGATGTTGTTTCAGAATTAGAAGGCAACAATTTCAGATGGAAATGTAGAGGAATTTCTTTCCCTGAGGATCTGGAATCTGTGGTTTCCCCTCACAGCGGTGGGGGGGGGCAGGGGGATACAGTACAATCTGGAATCTGTGGATTTCTCCTCACAGCAGTGGGGGGGATACAATGAACATATTCAAGGCCAAGATCTCTGGTCCACAGGGAACTTGGATTCAAGAACATGCAGCTGAGGCCAAGGGCAGAGGTCAGCACCAATATTACTGAATGGTGTGGAGGCCTGGATGGGCTAAATGCCCACCCCTGCAGATGTTCCCCTTCACTCCGGTTCAAATCCATAGACAGACTCTGCCCTGTCAGTACCTCACTCAAGAGGTCAAGGGAACTGCAGCAGGTAACGTCCAGGATCAAAGTGTACTGGCTCCTGTCATGTCCGATTCTGTTCTCAGCTGAAGCTCTGAAACAGAACTGTGACTCAATGTGCCAACTTGTTCGCCGAATGAGGGCAGTCCCAACTATGCCAAAGGTTGACACTGTGGATCAGAGAGAGAGTTGCCTTTATCCACATCACGCAGTTTCACCAAACACGCAGCATGCACACTCTCACATTATTGCTGCCTGCCCACTCATCACAGCTGTCCCACGCTAACACAACCCCGGGTGAGTGAGAAACAGCATCAGACATACGCTGCGGAGGGTGAGCATCAAATGGCATCATAATCTTTGGCCGCAGACCACGTCGACCACTCAAAGATGACACGCCATCCTCCAGTTCACGACCTGTGAACAGAAACATCCCATAATTCTCCACACTACAAGCACATGGATGGCAAACTCAGAACGTAAGCACACAGAACACCATCACTCACTTCCCACAGGGCACTGCACCCAGAATCAACCCCATCTCCCAGGACAGGATGTAGAATGGACAAATCACGGCCCAGATCTGGGAAATCTGTCTCTTATCCCTGGACATAGGTCAAGTTGCAATTCCCTTGTGACTTGAAACCTTGCAGAAAGTGAAGGTCAGCATGCAACATTCGAGCTCTTGCACCCAACTGCAAAAGACCCAACTCCCCCTCATAGCTACTCAGAAAGCTCATCTCTAATAGTCATCTCCCAATTCCACCTGTGATGTTCATTGAGTACTTCTCTTATGAACTGTTTGTTGAGAGAATTAATGGAAGGGTAGGAACTCGGGTGAACTTTTGCACTCCTGGATGAAGGATCTACCTGTTTCCTGTAAGCCCATCCCCACAGAGTCAGGTACACTTCCAGCCACCTCCCCCTCACTGAAAGCTGTTTCTCAACTTAAGCTGGAATACAGCGGAAGTTACAAATTAGTTCAATCTATGCTGAGATGCATCTGGAAAGTATAAAAGTCTTCTGGGGCTTTGTTCATCTTTACAAAGAATTTCTAATTCTTCCTTACTTCTCTCAAAAGTTCTCTCAGCAGCTAGGGTCACCAGCTCCCACCGGGTGTCACCAGCTCCCACCGGGCGTCACCAGCACCTACTCGGCATCATCAGATCCTTCTGCTCCTGTTTCAGCAGAGCTTAAGATTTCCCAGTTTCTAGCAACCAGGGGCCAGAGTTTAATAGTGCAACGGTGCCCAGCCTCACAACCTTTATTCAACGTCTTTTCCCTTTATCTGAAAGCTCAGTGGCAGTGTCCTGGAAGCTGCCCCCAGTTGGCTCCACGTCCTGTGGAGTAGCAGCCATGGACCCCTGATCACAACACCATGAGCTTTACTCACCCAGGTAGGAATTCCTGCGCTGGTGGTCCTTGTCCACGGAGCTGTCAACAGGAGTAATATCCTGGGAATTGCGAGGAATAGGAGTGTCTGTCATGACAGGGTTAGGATCTGGTGATTTGTCATTTGGTTTCAGTTCCAGGCGCTCATGGTGAATCCAAAGGTCAGGAGGCTTCACGTCCTTTGAGTTGCCTTTGTACTTGTGAGACCCGTTAGCTGATTTACAGGCAGCCCGCTTCCTACAGAAAAACAGCAGCGGATGAGGATTTTGTATTTTTTATTTCCTCTGACAGAACACGTGGTTGATGGGAAACTTTCTTTGGACTACCCATCAACCCCCATCTCTGACATTCTCAATCATAGAAACTGACATTCCCTCCCTTTCCCAGATCCGACAAAATGTCTCAGCATGAAACAATAAACCCTCTTTCTCCTTTAACAGATGATGCCCCATGTGTCCCGTCACACAAGCTCAGTGTCAGACACAGAGTGAAGCTTTCTCCACACTGTCTCAACACACACACAGTGAAGCTCCATCCATATGGTCCCAACACACGCTCCTGTAGTCAGATCCCTTCCACACCGTCCTATCACACACACCTGGGGCCAAACTCAGAGTGAATCTCCCTCCACACCATCCCATCACACACTCCCGGGGTCAGACACAGAGTGACTCTCTCTCTCCACACCATCCCATCACACACTCCCGGGGTCAGACACAGAGTGACTCTCTCTCCACACCGTACCATCACACACTCCCAGGATCAGACACAGAGTGAATCTCCCTCCGCACTGTCCCATCACACACTCCCAAGGTCAGACACAGAGTGAATCTCTCTCCACACCATCCCATCACACACTCCCGGGGTCAGACACAGAGTGACTCTCTCTCCACATCAACCCATCACACACTCCCGGGGTCAGACACAGAGTGACTCTCTCTCTCCACACCATCCCATCACACACTCCCGGGGTCAGACACAGAGTGACTCTCTCTCCACACCGTACCATCACACACTCCCAGGATCAGACACAGAGTGAATCTCCCTCCGCACTGTCCCATCACACACTCCCAAGGTCAGACAGAGTGAATCTTCCTCCACACCGTACCATCACACACTCCCAGGGTCTGACACAGAGTGAATCTCTCTCCACATCAACCCATCACACACTCCCGGGGTCAGACACAGAGTGACTCTCTCTCCACACCATCCCATCACACACTCCCGGGGTCAGACACAGAGTGAATCTTCCTCCACACCGTACCATCACACACTCCCAGGGTCAGACACAGAGTGAATCTCTCTCCACACCATCTCATCACACATTCCCAGGGTCAGACACAGAGTGAATCTCCATCCACACCATCCCATCACACACTCCCAGGGTCAGACACAGAGTGAATCTCCCTCCGCACTGTCCCATCACACACTCCCAGGGTCAGACACAGAGTGAATCTCCCTCCGCACTGTCCCATCACACACTCCCAAGGTCAGACACAGAGTGAATCTCTCTCCACACCATCCCATTACACACTCCCGGGGTCAGACACAGAGTGAATCTCTCTCCACACCGTACCATCACACACTCCCAGGGTCAGACACAGAGTGAATCTCCCTCCGCACTGTCCCATCACACACTCCCATGGCAGGGGGCAGGACAGCATGGGTTAAATACACAATAAATCATTTTTGTACACTGGACAGCTATTTCGATTCAATAAGGATTGTGCAGAAGTGTGATTTTCACTTCCTTGCTGTCTGGCTGAAGTTGATAGTAATACTCTTCAGGGAGTTACTCACTTTTTCTGCTGGTAGTTTGTCCTCCGCGTGCAGATCAACGCGATAATAACCACCATGATGATGGTGAAGACGCCCACAGAAATGATGATGATCAGCATAATGTTGCTGTCCAGGCTGGAGGTGGGGCTGCCATGAGGACTGTTGTGACCTGCAGGTAAAATGTCAGCCGTCAGGGAGAACCTGCCAGTGGCTGCCAGCTCTCTGTAACCTGGCTCAAACTCACTGCAAAGTTCAGCTCTGGGACAGTCAGTGTGTGTGGGGAGAGGCTGGGACAGTGGATGTGTGTGGGGAGAGACAGTGGATGTGTGTGGGGAGAGGCTGGGACAGTGAATGTGTGTGGGGAGAGACAGTGACAGTGAATGTGTGTGGGGAGAGGCTGGGACAGTGGATGTGTGTGGGGAGAGACAGTGGATGTGTGTGGGGAGAGGCTGGGACAGTGGATGTGTGTGGGGAGAGACAGTGGATGTGTGTGGGGAGAGGCTGGGACAGTGAATGTGTGTGGGGAGAGACAGTGACAGTGAATGTGTGTGGGGAGAGGCTGGGACAGTGGATGTGTGTGGGGAGAGACAGTGGATGTGTGTGGGGAGAGGCTGGGACAGTGAATGTGTGTGGGGAGAGACAGTGACAGTGGATGTGTATGGGGATAGACAGTGACAGTGAATGTGTGTGGGGAGAGGCTGGGACAGTGAATGTGTGTGGGGAGAGACAGTAAATGTGTGTGGAGAGAGACAGTGACAGTAAATGTGTGTGGGGAGAGGCTGGGACAGTGGATGTGTGTGGGGAGAGACAGTGGATGTGTGTGGGGAGAGGGAGAGGCTGGGACAGTGGATGTGTGTGGGGAGAGACAGTGAATGTGTGTGGGGAGAGACAGTGACAGTGAATGTGTGTGAGGAGAGACAGTGAATGTGTGTGGGGAGAGGCTGGGACAGTGAATGTGTGTGGGGAGAGACAGTGACAGTGGATGTGTGTGGGGAGAGGCTGGGACAGTGGATGTGTGTGGGGAGAGACAGTGAATGTGTGTGGGGAGAGGCTGGGACAGTGAATGTGTGTGGGGAGAGACAGTGACAGTGAATGTGTGTGGGGAGAGGCTGGGACAGTGGATGTGTGTGGGGAGAGACAGTGAATGTGTGTGGGGAGAGACAGTGACAGTAAATGTGTGTGGGGAGAGACAGTGACAGTGAATGTGTGTGGGGAGAGGCTGGGACAGTGGATGTGTGTGGGGAGAGACAGTGAATGTGTGTGGGGAGAGACAGTGACAGTAAATGTGTGTGGGGAGAGACAGTGAATGTGTGTGGGGAGAGGCTGGGACAGTGGATGTGTGTGGGGAGAGACAGTGACAGTAAATGTGTGTGGGGAGAGACGGTGAATGTGGTGGGGAGAGACAGTGAATGTGTGTGGGGAGAGACAGTGACAGTGAATGTGTGTGGGGAGAGACAGTGACAGTGAATGTGTGTGGGGAGAGGCTGGGACAGTGAATGTGTGTGGGGAGAGACAGTGAATGTGTGTGGGGAGAGACAGTGACAGTGAATGTGTGTGGGGAGAGGCTGGGACAGTGGATGTGTGTGGGGAGAGACAGTGGATGTGTGTGGGGAGAGACAGTGACAGTGGGTGTGTGGGGGGAGAGGCTGGGACAGTGGATGTGTGTGGGGAGAGACAGTGGATGTGTGTGGGGAGAGACAGTGACAGTGGATGTGTGTGGGGAGAGGCTGGGACAGTGGATGTGTGTGGGGAGAGACAGTGACAGTGGATGTGTGTGGGGAGAGGCTGGGACAGTGGATGTGTGTGGGGAGAGACAGTGACAGTGGATGTGTGTGGGGAGAGGCTGGGACAGTGGATGTGTGTGGGGAGAGACAGTGGATGTGGTGGGGAGAGACAGTGGATGTGGTGGGGAGAGACAGTGACAGTAAATGTGTGTGGGGAGAGGCTGGGACAGTGGATGTGGTGGGGAGAGACAGTGGATGTGGTGGGGAGAGACAGTGAATGTGTGTGGGGAGAGACAGTGGATGTGTGTGGGGAGAGACAGTGACAGTGAATGTGTGTGGGGAGAGGCTGGGACAGTGGATGTGTGTGGGGAGAGACAGTGACAGTGGATGTGTGTGGGGAGAGGCTGGGACAGTGGATGTGTGTGGGGAGAGACAGTGACAGTGAATGTGTGTGGGGAGAGGCTGGGACAGTGGATGTGTGTGGGGAGAGACAGTGACAGTGGATGTATGTGGGGAGAGGCTGGGACAGTGGATGTGTGTGGGGAGAGACAGTGACAGTGGATGTGTGTGGGGAGAGGCTGGGACAGTGGATGTGTGTGGGGAGAGACAGTGACAGTAAATGTGTGTGGGGAGAGACAGTGGATGTGGTGGGGAGAGACAGTGACAGTAAATGTGTGTGGGGAGAGACAGTGGATGTGGTGGGGAGAGACAGTGACAGTAAATGTGTGTGGGGAGAGACAATGGATGTGGTGGGGAGAGACAGTGAATGTGTGTGGGGAGTGACAGTGGATGTGTGTGGGGAGAGACAGTGGATGTGTGTGGGGAGAGGCTGGGACAGTGGATGTGTGTGGGGAGAGACAGTGAATGTGTGTGGGGAGAGACAGTGACAGTGGATGTGTGTGGGGAGAGACAGTGACAGTAAATGTGTGTGGGGAGAGACAGTGACAGTAAATGTGTGTGGGGAGAGACAGTGGATGTGTGTGGGGAGAGACAGTGAATGTGTGTGGGGAGTGACAGTGGATGTGTGTGGGGAGAGACAGTGGATGTGTGTGGGGAGAGGCTGGGACAGTGGATGTGTGTGGGGAGAGACAGTGACAGTGGATGTGTGTGGGGAGAGGCTGGGACAGTGGATGTGTGTGGGGAGAGACAGTGACAGTAAATGTGTGTGGGGAGAGACAGTGGATGTGTGTGGGGAGAGACAGTGGATGTGTGTGGGGAGAGACAGTGGATGTGTGTGGGGAGAGACAGTGACAGTGAATGTGTGTGGGGAGAGACAGTGGATGTGTGTGGGGAGAGGCTGGGACAGTGGATGTGTGTGGGGAGAGGCGACTGCAGGCTGTATGCGGGACAGATGATTCTGTGTGTGAGGGCAGTGAGTGAGGGAGAAGGACCACACAAAGTGTGTGAGGTGGGTAAAGGGGGATGGAGGGAGAAGGAAAGGGAAAGTGGGAGAGGAGAGAGAGAGAGACCGGGGCACAAACATGCACCGTGGAATGTGTGTGTGAGTGAGTGTAAGTGAGAGATTGAGAGAGAGTGAGGGAGGGAGGGAGAGAGAGACGGTCGGTTTGTCTTGGGGGGATGGGGAGGTGGGTCATGGTCTGTGTGATCAGAATTGGTGACGAAGGCCTTTGCAGGGGAAGTAGTGTGGGGACAGAACAGCGGCAAGGACGGCCCGTGGAGAAGTCACTGCTGTACAGACGCAAGTTACTGCTCACCGCCGATGGAGTGCCTGGTGTCTGCCCCTGAGTCCATCATTGGAGGGTGCTTTCCAACTTTCCCAGATGATCCAGGTGCTGCAGAAACACAGGAAGATCAGAGCTGGTGTATGGAGCCATGCAGAAACATTCACAGTCACTCACTACTGACTACTCCACCCCTACAGTACACAGAAGGGACACAGGATGGGAGGAATGGAAAGCTTACTCCTTTGATCAATTTGCCCCACAACAATGTTCGTCAGTCTCTGGAGTGATGGCTCCCCACTGCCAAGAGGGTGCTCACATCTCTTCTGTTAAGTGTCTCTGGATCAGCGTGAGGGTGGGAACAAGGAAACGGCTAAATAACTGGTAATTTCATGCCAACGTTTATTCATGTACATTGATTACATCAGTGGGGTCAGAGGAGTTAGCATGACGCAATCACAGCTCGAGACGCCGGAGTTCAGAGTTCAAAGTTCAATTCTACTGTCCTCTGAAAGTAACTTTGTACATGCCTTCCGTGTGCATATAGGTTTCTTTGGGATTTCCGGTTTCCACCCACAGTCCAAAATGTATCGACTAGTTTATAGTTTATTGGCCATTGAAAAGTGTTCAGTGATTAGGCCAAGATTAAATCAGTGGGTGCTGGGCTCGAAAGAAAGAAGGGTTGGGAATCCCATCATCTACCCCTCGGAAAGCACTGAAGGGCAGCAGGGAAACATCAGCGCCCACCCTCGGACCAGAGGGCGGCCACGTGGTTAACTTGAGAACGCAGAGAAAGGGAGGACCTTCCCACCGATATGGCTCAGCTGCGTGAGCAAAGGTCCGCGTGCACGACTACATGCCACAACTCACTGAGCACCAACTAGGTCTGGTTCAAAACCCACCCTCTCCTTTAAGTCTGGGTAATAAACCCCCCACTGTCAGTCTGGGTAATATACCCCCCCTCACTGTCAGTCTGGGTAATATACCCCCCCTCGCTGTCAGTCTGGGTAAAAAACTCTCCCACTGTCAGTCTGGGTAATTAATACCCCCACTGTCAGTCTGGGTAATAAATCCCTCCCCCCACTGTCAGTCTGGGTAACAATACCCCCCACTGTCAGTCTCGGTAATAAAACCCCCCCCCACTGTCAGTCTGGGTAATAAACTCTTCCACTGTCAGTCTGGGGAATAAATCTCTCCCCCCACTGTCAGTCTGGGTAATATAGCCCCCCACCACTGTCAGTCTGGGTAATATACCCCCCCTACTGTCAGTCTGGGTAATATAACCCCCCACTGTCAGTCTGGGTAATAAATCCCTCCCCCACTGTCAGTCTGGGTAATATAACCCCCCACTGTCAGTCTGGGTAATTAATCCCTCCCCCACTGTCAGTCTGGGTAATAAACCCCCCCACTGTCAACTGGGTAATAAATCCCTCCCCCACTGTCAGTCTGGGTAATACATCCCACTGTCAGTCTGTGTAATATGCCCCCCCCACACACTCAGTCTGGGTAATATACCCCCCCCACTGTCAGTCTGGGTAATAAATCCCCCCCCACTGTCAGTCTGGGTAATAAACCCCCCCCCCCACTGTCAGACTGGGGAATAAACCCCCCACTGTCAGTCTGGGTAATACAACCCCCCCCCACCAATGTTGGTCTGGGTAATGCACCCCCCCCCCCACTGTAAGTCTAGGTAATAAACTCCCCCACTGTTGGTCTGGGTAATAAATCTCCCCCCACTTTCAGCCTGGGTAATAAACCCCCCCACTGTCAGTCTGGGGAATAAACCCCCCACTGTCAGTCTGGATAATAAACCCCGCCCCCCCATCATCAGTCTGGTTAATAAATCCATCCACTGTCAGTCTGGGTAATAAATCTCCCCACTGTCAGTCTGGTGAATAAACCGCCCCCACTGTCAGTCTGGGTAATAATCCACCACCACCGTCAGTCAGTCTGGGTAATAACCCCCCCCCCCACTGTCAGTCTGGGTAATAAATCCCACTGTCAGTCTGGGTAATATACCCCCCCACTGTCACTCTGGGTAATATACCCCCCCACTGTCAGTCTGGGTAATATAACCCCTCACTGTCAGTCTGGGTAATAAACACCCCCCACTGTCAATCTGGGTAATAAACTCCCCCATCGTCAGTCTGGGTAATAACCCCACTGTCAGTCTGGGTAATAAACCCCCCCACTGTCAGTCTGGGGAATAAACCCCCCCACTGTCAGTCTGGGGAATAAACTCGCCCACTGTCAGTCTGGGTAATTAAACCCTACCCCACTGTCAGTCTGGGTAATAAACCTCTCCACTCTCAGTCAGGGTAATATAACCCCCCACTGTCAGTCTGGGTAATTAATCCCTCTCCCAATGTCAGTCTGGATAATAAATCCCACTGTCAGTCTGGGTAATATACCCCCCCTCACTGTCAGTCTGGGTAAAAAACTCTCCCACTGTCAGTTTGGGTAATTAATACCCCCACTGTAAGTCTGGGTAATAAATCCCTCCCCCCACTGTCAGCGTGGTAACAATACCCCCCACTGTCAGTCTCGGTAATAACCCCCCCCCCCCACTGTCAGTCTGGGTAATATAACCCCTCACTGTCAGTCTGGGTAATTAATCCCACCCCCACTGTCAGTCTGGGTAATAAACCCCCCCACTGTCAGTCTGCGTAATAAACTCCCCCATCGTCAGTCTGGGTAATATACCCCCCCCCCACTGTCAGTCTGGGTAATATAACCCCTCACTGTCAGTCTGGGTAATTATCCCTCCCCCACTGTCAGTCTGGGTAATAAACCCCCCCACTGTCAGTCTGGATAATATAACCCCCCACTGTCAGTCTGGGTAATAAATTCCTCCCCCACTGTCAGTCTGGGTAATATACCCCCCCCCCACTGTCAGTCTGGATAATATAACCCCCCACTGTCAGTCTGGGTAATAAATCCCTCCACTGTCAGTCTGGGTAATACATCCCACTGTCAGTCTGGGTGATATACACCCCCCCACTGTCAGTCTGGGTAATACATCTCACTGTCAGTCTGGGTAATATACACCCCCCACTGTCAAGTCTGGGTAATATAACCCCCACTGTCAGTCTGGGTAATATACCCCCCCCCCACGGTCAGTCTGGGTAATAACCCCACTGTCAGTCTGGGTAATTAATCCCTCCCCCACTGTCAGTCTGGGTAATATAACCCCCACTGTCAGTCTGGGAAATAAATCCCTCCCCTACTGTCAGTCTGGGTAATACACCCCCCCCCACTGTCAGTCTGGGTAATATAACCCCCCACTGTCAGTCTGGGTAATAAACTCCCCCCCCACTGTCTGTCTGGGTAATATACCCCCCCACTGTCAGTCTGGGTAATAAATCCCCCCCACTGTCAGTCTGGGTAATAAACCCCCCCCACTGTCAAACTGGGGAATAAACCCCCCACTGTCAGTCTGGGTAATAACCCCCCCTCCACTGTTGGTCTGGGTAATACACACCCCCCCACTGTCAGTCTAGGTAATAAACTCCCCCACTGTTGGTCTGGGTAATAAATCTCCCCCCACTTTCAGCCTGGGTAATAAACCCCCCCACTGTCAGTCTGGGGAATAAACCCCCCACTGTCAGTCTGGGTAATAAATCCCACTGTCAGTCTGGGTAATATACCCCCCCACTGTCACTCTGGGTAATATACACCCCCCCCCCCACTGTCAGTCTGGGTAATATAACCCCCCACTGTCAGTCTGGGTAATAAATCCCTCCCCCACTGTCAATCTGGGTAATAAACACACCCCACTGTCAATCTGGGTAATAAACTCCCCCATCGTCAGACTGGGTAATAACCCCACTGTCAGTCTGGTAATAAACCCCCCCACTGTCAGTCTGGGGAATAAACCCCCCCACTGTCAGTCTGGGGAATAAACTCGCCCACTGTCAGTCTGGGTAATTAAACCCTACCCCACTGTCAGTCTGGGTAATAAACCCCTCCACTCTCAGTCTGGGTAATATAATCCCTCACTGTCAGTCTGGGTAATTAATCCCTCTCCCAATGTCAGTCTGGATAATAAATCCCACTGTCAGTCTGGGTAATATACCCCCCCACTGTCACTCTGGGTAATATACCCCCCCCCCACTGTCAGTCTGGGTAATATAACCCCCCACTGTCAGTCTGGGTAATAAATCCCTCCCCCACTGTCAGTCTGGGTAATAAACACCCCCCACTGTCAATCTGGGTAATAAACTCCCCCATCGTCAGACTGGGTAATAACCCCACTGTCAGTCTGGTAATAAACCCCCCCACTGTCAGTCTGGGGAATAAACCCCCCCACTGTCAGTCTGGGGAATAAACTCGCCCACTGTCAGTCTGGGTAATTAAACCCTACCCCACTGTCAGTCTGGGTAATAAACCTCTCCACTCTCAGTCTGGGTAATATAACCCCCCACTGTCAGTCTGGGTAATTAATCCCTCTCCCAATGTCAGTCTGGATAATAAATCCCACTGTCAGTCTGGGTAATATAACCTCCCATTATCAGTCTGGGTAATAAATCCCCCACTGTCAGTCTGGGTAATAAACCACCCCACTGTCAGTCGGGGTAATATAACCCCCCACTGTCAGTCTGGGTAATATAACCCCCCTCACTGGCAGTCTGGGTAATATAACCCCTCACTGTCAGTCTGGGTAATTAAACCCTCCCCCACTGTCAGTCTGGGTAATAAACCCCCCCCCCCCCGCTGTCAGTCTGGATAATATAACCCACCACTGTCAGTCTGGGTAATAAATCCCTCCCCCACTGTCAGTCTGGGTAATACATCCCACTGTCAGTCTGTGTAATATACCCCCCCCCCACTGTCAGTCTGGGTAATATAACCCCCCACTGTCAGTCTGGGTAATAAATCCCCCCCCCCACTGTCAGTCTGGGTAATATACCCCCCCACTGTCAGTCTGGATAATATAACCCCCCACTGTCAGTCTGGGTAATAAATCCCTCCACTATCAGTCTGGGTAATACATCCCACTGTCAGTCTGGGTAATATAACCCCCCACTGTCAGTCTGCGTAATTAATCCCTCCCCCACTGTCAGTCTCGGTAATAAATCCCACTGTCAGTCTGGGTAATATACCCCCCCAACTGTCAGTCTGGGTAATATAACCCCCACTGTCAGTAGTCTGGGTAATAAATCCCCCCCCACTGTCAGTCTGGGTAATAACCCCCCCCCCACTGTCAGTCTGGGTAATGTACCCCCCCCACTGTCAGTCTGGGTAATATACCCCCCCAACTGTCAGTCTGGGTAATAAATCCCCCCCACTGTCAGTCTGGGTAATATACCCCCCCACTGTCAGTCTGGATAATATAACCCCCCACTGTCAGTCTGGGTAATAAATCCCTCCACTATCAGTCTGGGTAATACATCCCACTGTCAGTCTGGGTAATATAACCCCCCACTGTCAGTCTGCGTAATTAATCCCTCCCCCACTGTCAGTCTCGGTAATAAATCCCACTGTCAGTCTGGGTAATATACCCCCCCAACTGTCAGTCTGGGTAATATAACCCCCACTGTCAGTAGTCTGGGTAATAAATCCCCCCCCACTGTCAGTCTGGGTAATAACCCCCCCCCCACTGTCAGTCTGGGTAATGTACCCCCCCCACTGTCAGTCTGGGTAATATAGCCCCCCCAACTGTCAGTCTGGGTAATAAATCCCCCCCACTGTCAGTCTGGGTAATAACCCCCCCCCCACTGTCAGACTGGGGAATAAACCCCCCACTGTCAGTCTGGATAATAACCCCAATGTCAGTCTGGGTAATAAACTCCCCCACTGTTGGTCTGGGTAATAAATCTCCCCCCACTTTCAGCCTGGGTAATAAACCTCCCCACTGTCAGTCTGGGGAATAACCCCCCCACTGTCAGTCTGGATAATAACTCCACTGCCAGTCTGCATAATAAACCCCGCCCCCCCCCATCAACAGTCTGGTTAATAAATCCCCCCACTGTCAGTCTGGTGAATAAACCGCCCCCACTGTCAGTCTGGGTAATAATCCACCCCCACCGTCAGTCAGTCTGGGTAATAACCCCCCCCCCCACTGTCAGTCTGGGTAATAAATCCCACTGTCAGTCTGGGTAATATACCCCCCCACTGTCAGTTGGGTAATATAACCCCCCCACTGTCAGTCTGGGTAATAAATCCCTCCCCCACTGTCAGTCTGGGTAATAAACACCCCCCACTGTCAATCTGGGTAATAAACTCCCCCATCGTCAGTCTGGGTAATACATCCCACTGTCAGTCTGGGTAATATACACACCCCACTGTCAGTCTGGGTAATATAACCCCCCACTGTCAGTCTGGGTAATACATCCCACTGTCAGTCTGGGTAATATACACCACCCCACTGTCAGTCTGCGTAATATAACGCCCCACTGTCAGTCTGGGTAATATACCCCCCCCCCACTGTCAGTCTGGGTAATAACCCCACTGTCAGTCTGGGTAACATAACCCCCCCCACTGTCAGTCTGGGTAATATACCCCCCCCCACTGTCAGTCTGGGTAATAACCCCACTGTCAGTCTGGGAAACATAACCCCCCCACTGTCAGTCTGGGTAATATAACCCCCCACTGTCAGTCTGGGTAATTAATCCCTCCCCCACTGTCAGTCTGGGTAATTAATCCCTCCCCCACTGTCAGTCTGGGTAATGTAACCCCCCACTGTCAGTCTGGGTAATTAATCCCTCCCCCACTGTCAGTCTGGGTAATAAATCCCACTGTCAGTCTGGGTAATATACCCCCCCCCCACTGTCAGTCTGGGTAATATAACCCCCCACTGTCAGTCTGGGTAATAAATCCACCCCCCACTGTCAGTCTGGGTAATAACCCCCCCCACTGTCAGTCTGGGTAATATACCCCCCCCCACTGTCAGTCTAGGTAATAAACTCCCCCAATGTTGGTCTGGGTAATAAATCTCCCCCACTTTCAGCCTGGGTAATAAACCTCCCCACTGTCAGTCTGGGGAATAAACCCCCCACTGTCAGTCTGGATAATAACTCCACCGTCAGTCTGCATAATAAACCCCGCCCCCCCATCATCAGTCTGGTTAATAAATCCCCCCACTGTCAGTCTGGGTAATAAATCTCCCCACTGTCAGTCTGGTGAATAAACCGCCCCACTGACAGTCTGGGTAATAATCCACCCCCACCGTCAGTCAGTCTGGGTAAACCCCCCCCCCACTGTCAGTCTGGGTAATATAACCCCCCCACTGTCAGTCTGGGTAATAAATCCCTCCCCCACTGTCAGTCTGGGTAATAAACACCCCCCACTGTCAATCTGGGTAATAAACTCCCCCATCGTCAGTCTGGGTAATAACCCCACTGTCAGTCTGGGTAATAACCCCCCCCCCCCACTGTCAGTCTGGAGAATAAACCCCCCCACTGTCAGTCTGGGGAATAAACTCGCCCACTGTCAGTCTGGGTAATTAAACCCTATCCCACTGTCAGTCTGGGTAATAAACCCCTCCACTCTCAGTCTGGGTAATATAACCCCCCACTGTCAGTCTGGGTAATATAACCCCCCAGTCAGTCTGGGTAATTAATCCCTCTCCCAATGTCAGTCTGGGTAATATAACCCCTCACTGTCAGTCTGGGTAATAAATCCCCCCCCCACTGTCAGTCTGGGTAACATACCCCCCCCCCCACTGTCAGTCTGGGTAATAAACTCCCCCATCGTCAGTCTGGATAATAACCCCACTGTCAGTCTGGGTAATATAACCCACCACTGTCAGTCTGGGTAATATAACCCCCCCCCCACTATCAGTCTGGGTAATATACCCCCCACTGTCTATCTGGGTAATATAACCCCCCACTGTCAGTCTGGGTAATAAACCTCCCCATCGGCAGTTTGGCTAATAAACCGCCCCCACTGTCAGTCTGGATAATAACTCCACTGTCAGTCTGCATAATAAACCACCCCATCATCAGTCTGGTTAATAAATCCCCCCACTGTCAGTCTGGGTAATAAATCCCACTGTCAGTCTGGGTAATATAACCCCCCCCCACTGTCAGTCTGGGTAATATAACCCCCCACTGTCAGTCTGGGTAATAAATCCCTCCCCCACTGTCAGTCTGGGTAATACATCCCAGTGTCAGTCTGTGTAATATACCCCCCCCCACTGTCAGTCTGGGTAATATAACCCCCCACTGTCAGTCTGGGTAATAAATCCCCCCACTGTCAGTCTGGGTAATATAACCCACCACTGTCAGTCTGGGTAATATAACCCCCCCCCACTATCAGTCTGGGTAATATACCCCCCACTGTCTGTCTGGGTAATATAACCCCCCACTGTCAGTCTGGGTAATTAATCCCTCCCCCACTGTCAGTCTGGGTAATAAACCCCCCTCCCACTGTCAGTCTGGGTAATATAAACCCCCCACTGTCAGTCTGGGTAATTAATCCCTCCCCCACTGTCAGTCTGTGTAATATACCCCCCCCCACTGTCAGTCTGGGTAATATAACCCCCCACTGTCAGTCTGGGTAATATAACCCCCCACTGTCAGTCTGGGTAATAAATCCCTCCCCCACTGTCAGTCTGGGTAATACATCCCAGTGTCAGTCTGTGTAATATAACCCCCCACTGTCAGTCTGGGTAATAAATCCCACCCCACTGTCAGTCTGGGTAATATAACCCCCCACTGTCAGTCTGGGTAATAAATCCCACCCCACTGTCAGTCTGGGTAATATAACCCCCCACTGTCAGTCTGGGTAATACATTCCACTGTCAGTCTGGGTAATATACACACACCCCACTGTCAGTCTGGGCAATATAACCCCCCACTGTCAGTCTGGGTAATAAATCCCACCCCACTGTCAGTCTGGGTAATATACACCCCCCCACTGTCAGTCTGGACAATATAACCCCCCACTGTCAGTCTGGGTAATACATCCCACTGTCAGTCTGGGTAATATACACCCCCCCCCCACTGTCAGTCTAGGTAATAAACTCCCCCACTGTTGCTCTGGGTAATAAATCTCCCCCCACTTTCAGCCTGGGTAATAAACCTCCCCACTCTCAGTCTGGGGAATAAACCCCCCACTGTCAGTCTGGATGATAACTCCACTGTCAGTCTGCATAATAAACCCTGCCCCCCCATCATCAGTCTGGTTAATAAATCCCCCCACAGTCAGTCTGGGTAATAAATCTCCCCACTGTCAGTCTGGTGAATAGACCGCCCCACTGTCAGTCTGGGTAATAATCCACCCCCACCGTCAGTCAGTCTGGGTAATAACCCACCCCCCACTGTCGGTCTGGGTAATAAATCCCACTGTCAGTCTGGGTAATATACCCCCCCCACTGTCAGTCTGGGTAATATAACCCCCCCACTGTCAGTCTGGGTAATAAACACCCCCCACTGTCAATCTGGGTAATAAACTCCCCCATCGTCAGTCTGGGTAATAACCCCACTGTCAGTCTGGGTAATAAACCCCCCCCCACTGTCAGTCTGGAGAATAAACCCCCCCACTGTAGTCTGGGGAATAAACTCACCCACTGTCAGTCTGGGTAATTAAACCCTATCCCACTGTCAGTCTGGGTAATAAACCCCTCCACTCTCAGTCTGGGTAATATAACCCCCCACTGTCAGTCTGGGTAATATAACCCCCCAGTCAGTCTGGGTAATTAATCCCTCTCCCAATGTCAGTCTGGATAATAAATCCCACTGTCAGTCTGGGTAATATACCCCCCCCCCCCACTGTCAGTCTAGGTAATATAACCCCTCACTGTCAGTCTGGGTAATAAATCCCCCCCCACTGTCAGTCTGGGTAATAAACTCCCCCCACTGTTGATCTGGGTAATAAACCCCCCCACTGTCAGTCTAGGTAATAAACTCCCCCACTGTTGGTCTGGGTAACAAACCTCCCCCCACTTTCAGCCTGGGTAATAAACCCCCCCACAGTCAGTCTGGGGAATAAACCTCCCACTATCAGTCTGGGTAATAAATCCCCCACTGTCAGTCTGGGTAATAAACCCCCCAACTGTCAGTCTGGGTAATAAATCCCCCACTGTCAGTCGGGGTAATAAACCCCCCCCCCCACTGTCAGTCTGGGTAATAAACCTCCCCATCGGCAGTTTGGCTAATAAACCGCCCCCACTGTCAGTCTGGATAATAACTCCACTGTCAGTCTGCATAATAAACCCCCCCATCATCAGTCTGGTTAATAAATCCCCCCACTGTCAGTCTGGGTAATAAATCCCACTGTCAGTCTGGGTAATATAACCCCCCCCCCACTGTCAGTCTGGGTAATATAACCCCCCACTGTCAGTCTGGGTAATAAATCCCTCCCCCACTGTCAGTCTGTGTAATATACCCCCCCCCATTGTCAGTCTGGGTAATATAACCCCCCACTGTCAGTCTGGGTAATAAATCCCACCCCACTGTCAGTCTGGGTAATATACACCCCCCCACTGTCAGTCTGGATAATATAACCCCCCACTGTCAGTCTGGATAATATACACCCCCCCACTGTCAGTCTGGGTAATATAACCCCCCACTGTCAGTCTGGGTAATAAATCCCCCCCCACTGTCAGTCTGGGTAACATACCCCCCCCCACTGTCAGTCTGGGTAATAAACTCCCCCATCGTCAGTCTGGATAATAACCCCACTGTCAGTCTGGGTAATATAACCCCCCCCCACTATCAGTCTGGGTAATATACCCCCCACTGTCAGTCTGGGTAATATAACCCCCCACTGTCAGTCTGGGTAATTAATCCCTCCCCCACTGTCAGTCTGGGTAATATAAACCCCCCACTGTCAGTCTGGGTAATTAATCCCTCCCCCACTGTCAGTCTGGGTAATAACCCCCCCCCACTGTCAGACTGGGGAATAACCCCCCCCCACTGTCAGTCTGGATAATAACCTCACTGTCAGTCTGGGTAATAAACCCCCCCCACTGTTGGTCTGGGTAATACACCCCCCCACTGTCAGTCTAGGTAATAAACTCCCCCACTGTTGGTCTGGGTAATAAATCTCCCCCCACTTTCAGCCTGGGTAATAAACCTCCCCACTGTCAGTCTGGGGAATAAACCCCCCACTGTCAGTCTGGATGATAACTCCACTGTCAGTCTGCATAATAAACCCCGCCCCCCCATCATCAGTCTGGTTAATAAATCCCCCCACTGTCAGTCTGGGTAATAAATCTCCCCACTGTCAGTCTGGAGAATAAACCGCCGCACTGTCAGTCTGGGTAATAATCCACCCCCACCGTCAGTCAGTCTGGATAATAACCCACCCCCCACTGTCGGTCTGGGTAATAAATCCCACTGTCAGTCTGGGTAATATACACCCCCCCACTGTCAGTCTGGGTAATATAACCCCCCCACTGTTAGTCTGGGTAATAAATCCCTCCCCCACTGTCAGTCTGGGTAATAAACACCCCCCACTGTCAATCTGGGTAATAAACTCCCCCATCGTCAGTCTGGGTAATAACCCCACTGTCAGTCTGGGTAATAAACCCCCCCCCCCACTGTCAGTCTGGGGAATAAACCCCCCCACTGTCAGTCTGGGGAATAAACTCGCCCACTGTCAGTCTGGGTAATTAAACCCTATCCCACTGTCAGTCTGGGTAATAAACCCCTCCACTCTCAGTCTGGGTAATATAACACCCCACTGTCAGTCTGGGTAATAAATCCCACCCCACTGTCAGTCTGGGTAAGATACACCCCCCCACTGTCAGTCTGGATAATATAACCCCCCACTGTCAGTCTGGGTAATACATCCCACTGTCCGTCTGGGTAATATACACCCCCCCACTGTCAGTCTGGGTAATATAACCCCCCACTGTCAGTCTGGGTAATAAATCCCCCCCCCACTCAGTCTGGGTAACATAACCCCCCACTGTCAGTCTGGGTAATAAACTCCCCCATCGTCAGTCTGGATAATAACCCCACTGTCCGTCTGGGTAATATAACCCACCACTGTCAGTTTGGGTAATATAACCCCCCCCCCACTATCAGTCTGGGTAATATACCCCCCACTGTCAATCTGGGTAATATAACCCCCCACTGTCAGTCTGGGTAATTAATCCCTCCCCCACTGTCAGTCTGGGTAATAAACCCCCCTCCCACTGTCAGTCTGGGTAATATAAACCCCCCACTGTCAGTCTGGGTAATTAATCCCTCCCCCACTGTCAGTCTGGGTAATATACCCCCCCCACTGTCAGTCTGGGTAATAAACCCCCCCCCCACTGTCAGACTGGGGAATAAACCCCCCCACTGTCAGTCTGGATAATAACCCCCCCCCCACTGTTGGTCTGGGTAATAACCCCCCCCCACTGTTGGTCTGGGTAATTCAACCCCCCACTGTCAGTCTAGGTAATAAACTACCCCACTGTTGGTCTGGGTAATAAATCTCCCCCCACTTTCAGCCTGGGTAATAAACCTCCCCACTGTCAGTCTGGGGAATAAACCCCCCACTGTCAGTCTGGATGATAACTCCACTGTCAGTCTGCATAATAAACCCTGCCCCCCCATCATCAGTCTGGTTAATAAATCCCCCCACAGTCAGTCTGGGTAATAAATCTCCCCACTGTCAGTCTGGTGAATAGACCGCCCCACTGTCAGTCTGGGTAATAATCCACCCCCACCGTCAGTCAGTCTGGGTAATAACCCACCCCCCACTGTTGGTCTGGGTAATAAATCCCACTGTCAGTCTGGGTAATATACCCCCCCCACTGTCAGTCTGGGTAATAAATACCACCCCCACTGTCAGTCTGGGTAATAACCCCCCCCCCACTGTCAGTCTGGGTAATATACCCCCCCACTGTCAGTCTGGGTAATATAACCCCCCAGTCAGTCTGGGTAATTAATCCCTCTCCCAATGTCAGTCTGGATAATAAATCCCACTGTCAGTCTGGGTAATATACCCCCCCCACTGTCACTCTGGGTAATAAATACCACCCCCACTGTCAGTCTGGGTAATAACCCCCCCTCCCACTGTCAGTCTGGGTAATATAACCCCTCACTGTCAGTCTGGGTAATAAATCCCCCCCACTGTCAGTCTGGGTAATAAACTCCCCCCACTGTTGATCTGGGTAATAAACCCCCCCACTGTCAGTCTAGGTAATAAACTCCCCCACTGTTGGTCTGGGTAACAAACCTCCCCCCACTTTCAGCCTGGGTAATAAACCCCCCCACAGTCAGTCTGGGGAATAAACCTCCCACTCTCAGTCTGGGTAATAAAACCCCCACTGTCAGTCTGGGTAATAAACCTCCCACTATCAGTCTGGGTAATAAATCCCCCACTGTCAGTCTGGGTAATAACCCCCCCCCCCCACTGTCAGTCTGGGTAATAAACCTCCCCATCGGCAGTTTGGCTAATAAACCGCCCCCACTGTCAGTCTGGATAATAACTCCACTGTCAGTCTGCATACTAAACCCCCCATTATCAGTCTGGTTAATAAATCCCCCCACTGTCAGTCTGGGTAATAAATCCCACTGTCAGTCGGGGTAATATAACCCCCCCCCCCCACTGTCAGTCTGGGTAATATAACCCCCCACTGTCAGTCTGGGTAATAAATCCCTCCCCCACTGTCAGTCTGGGTAATACATCCCAGTGTCAGTCTGTGTAATATAACCCCCCACTGTCAGTCTGGGTAATACATTCCACTGTCAGTCTGGGTAATATACACCCCCCCCCACTGTCAGTCTGGGTAATATAACCCCCCACTGTCAGTCTGGGTAATAAATCCCACCCCACTGTCAGTCTGGGTAATAAATCCCCCCCCACTGTTAGTCTGGGTAACATACCCCCCCCCACTGTCAGTCTGGGTAATAAACTCCCCCATCGTCAGTCTGGATAATAACCCCACTGTCAGTCTGGGTAATATAACCCACCACTGTCAGTCTGGGTAATATACACCCCCCCCACTGTCAGTCTGGGTAATATAACCCCCCACTGTCAGTCTGGGTAATAAATCCCCCCCCCACTGTCAGTCCGGGTAACATACCCCCCCCCACTGTCAGTCTGGGTAATAAACTCCCCCATCGTCAGTCTGGATAATAACCCCACTGTCAGTCTGGGTAATATAACCCACCACTGTCAGTCTGGGTAATATAACCCCCCCCCCACTATCAGTCTGGGTAATAAACCCCCCACTGTCAGTCTGGGTAATATAACCCCCCACTGTCAGTCTGGGTAATTAATCCCTCCCCGACTGTCAGTCTGGGTAATAAACCCCCCTCCCACTGTCAGTCTGGGTAATATAAACCCCCCACTGTCAGTCTGGGTAATTAATCCCTCCACCACTGTCAGTCTGGGTAATATACCCCCCCCCGACTGTCAGTATGGGTAATAAACCCCCCCACTGTCAGTCTGGGGAATAAACCCCCCCACTGTCAGTCTGGGGAATAAAATCGCCCACTGTCAGTCTGGGTAATTAAACCCTATCCCACTGTCAGTCTGGGTAATAAACCCCTCCACTCTCAGTCTGGGTAATATAACCCCCCACTGTCAGTCTGGGTAATAAATCCCACCCCACTGTCAGTCTGGGTAATATACACCCCCCCCACTGTCAGTCTGGATAATATAACCCCCCACTGTCAGTCTGGGTAATACATCCCACTGTCGGTCTGGGTAATATACACCCCCCCACTGTCAGTCTGGGTAATATAACCCCCCACTGTCAGTCTGGGTAATAAATCCCCCCCCCCACTGTTAGTCTGGGTAACATACCCCCCCCACTGTCAGTCTGGGTAACATACCCCCCCCACTGTCAGTCTGGATAATATAACCCCCCACTGTCAGTCTGGGTAATAAATCCCTCCCCCACTGTCAGTCTGGGTAATAAACCCCTCCACTCTCAGTCTGGGTAATATAACCCCCCACTGTCAGTCTGGGTAATAAATCCCACCCCACTGTCAGTCTGGGTAATATACACCCCCCCCACTGTCAGTCTGGGTAATATAACCCCCCACTGTCAGTCTGGGTAATACATCCCACTGTCGGTCTGGGTAATATACACCCCCCCACTGTCAGTCTGGGTAATATAACCCCCCACTGTCAGTCTGGGTAATTAATCCCTCCCCCACTGTCAGTCTGTGTAATATACGCCCCCCACTGTCAGTCTGGGTAATAACCCCCCCCCACTGTCAGACTGGGGAATAAACCCCCCCACTGTCAGTCTGGATAATAACCCCACTGTCAGTCTGGGTAATAACCCCCCCCACTGTTGGTCTGGGTAATACACCACCCCCCCACTGTCAGTCTAGGTACTAAACTCCCCCACTGTTGGTCTGGGTAATAAATCTCCCCCCACTTTCAGCCTGGGTAATAAACCTCCCCACTGTCAGTCTGGGGAATAAACCCCCCACTGTCAGTCTGGATGATAACTCCACTGTCAGTCTGCATAATAAACCCTGCCCCCCCATCATCAGTCTGGTTAATAAATCCCCCCACTGTCAGTCTGGGTAATAAATCTCCCCACTGTCAGTCTGGTGAATAAACCGCCCCACTGTCAGTCTGGGTAATAATCCACCCCCACCGTCAGTCAGTCTGGGTAATAATCCACCCCCCACTGTCGGTCTGGGTAATAAATCCCACTGTCAGTCTGGGTAATATACCCCGCCACTGTCAGTCTGGGTAATATAACCCCCCCATCGTCAGTCTGGGTAATAACCCCACTGTCAGTCTGGGTAATAAACCCCCCCCCCACTGTCAGTCTGGGTAATAAACCCCCCCACTGTCAGTCTGGAGAATAAACCCCCCCACTGTCAGTCTGGGGAATAAACTCACCCACTGTCAGTCTGGGTAATTAAACCCTATCCCACTGTCAGTCTGGGTAATAAACCCCTCCACTCTCAGTCTGGGTAATATAACCCCCCACTGTCAGTCTGGGTAATATAACCCCCCAGTCTGTCTGGGTAATTAATCCCTCTCCCAATGTCAGTCTGGATAATAAATCCCACTGTCAGTCTGGGTAATATACCCCCCCCCACTGTCAGTCTGGGTAATAAATACCACCCCCACTGTCAGTCTGGGTAATAACCCCCCCCCACTGTCAGTCTGGGTAATATACCCCCCCGCACTGTCAGTCTGATAATATAACCCCTCACTGTCAGTCTGGGCAATAAATCCCCCCCCCCCACTGTCAGTCTAGGTAATAAACTCCCCCACTGTTGGTCTGGGTAACAAACCTCCCCCCACTTTCAGCCTGGGTAATAAACCCCCCCACAGTCAGTCTGGGGAATAAACCTCCCACTATCAGTCTGGGTAATAAATCCCCCACTGTCAGTCTGGGTAATAAACCCCCCAACTGTCAGTCTGGGTAATAAATCCCCCACTGTCAGTCGGGGTAATAAACCCCCCCCCACTGTCAGTCTGGGTAATAAACCTCCCCACTGTCAGTCTGGGTAATACATCCCACTGTCAGTCTGGGTAATATACACCCCCCCCACTGTCAGTCTGGGTAATATAACCCCCCACTGTCAGTCTGGGTAATAAATCCCCCCCCCACTGTCAGTCCGGGTAACATACCCCCCCCCCACTGTCAGTCTGGGTAATAAACTCCCCCATCGTCGGTCTGGATAATAACCCCACTGTCAGTCTGGGTAATATAACCCACCACTGTCAGTCTGGGTAATATAACCCCCCCCCCCACTATCAGTCTGGGTAATATACCCCCCACTGTCAGTCTGGGTAATATAACCCCCCACTGTCAGTCTGGGTAATTAATCCCTCCCCCACTGTCAGTCTGGGTAATAAACCCCCCTCCCACTGTCAGTCTGGGTAATATAAACCCCCCACTGTCAGTCTGGGTAATTAATCCCTCCACCACTGTCAGTCTGGGTAATATAACCCCCCCCCCCACTGTCAGTCTGGGTAATAAACCCCCCCACTGTCAGTCTGGGGAATAAACCCCCCCACTGTCAGTCTGGGGAATAAAATCGCCCACTGTCAGTCTGGGTAATTAAACCCTATCCCACTGTCAGTCTGGGTAATAAACCCCTCCACTCTCAGTCTGGGTAATATAACCCCCCACTGTCAGTCTGGGTAATAAATCCCACCCCACTGTCAGTCTGGGTAATATACACCCCCCCACTGTCAGTCTGGATAATATAACCCCCCACTGTCAGTCTGTGTAATACATCCCACTGTCGGTCTGGGTAATATACACCCCCCCACTGTCAGTCTGGGTAATATAACCCCCCACTGTCAGTCTGGGTAATAAATCCGCCCCCCACTGTCAGTCTGGGTAAATACCCCCCCCCCACTGTCAGTCTGGGTAATAAACTCCCCCATCGTCAGTCTGGATAATAACCCCACTGTCAGTCTGGGTAATATAACCCCCCCCACTGTCAGTCTGGGTAATATAACCCCCCACTGTCAGTCTGGGTAATTAATCCCTCCCCCACTGTCAGTCTGGGTAATAAACCCCCCTCCCACTGTCAGTCTGGGTAATATAAACCCCCCACTGTCAGTCTGGGTAATTAATCCCTCCCCCACTGTCAGTCTGGGTAATAAATCTCCCCCCACTTTCAGCCTGGGTAATAAACCTCCCGACTGTCAGTCTGGGAATAAACCCCCCACTGTCAGTCTGGATGATAACTCCCTGTCAGTCTGCACTCATCAGTCTGGTTAATAAATCCCCCCACTGTCTGGGTAATAAACCCCCACTGGGGAATAAACCCCCACTGTCCTGGGTAATAACCCCCCCACTGTCAGTCTGGATAATAAACCCCCCACTGTCAGTCTGGGTAATAAATCCCACTGTCAGTCTGGGTAATAACCCCCCACTGTCAGTCTGGGTAATATAACCCCCCACTGTTAGTCTGGGTAATAAATCCCCCCCCACTGTCAGTCTGGGTAATAAACCCCCCCACTGTCAATCTGGGTAATAAACTCCCCCATCGTCAGTCTGGGTAATAACCCCACTGTCAGTCTGGGTAATAAACCCCCCCCCACTGTCCCCCCCCCACTGTCAGTCTGGGTAATAAACCCCCCACTGTCAGTCTGGGTAATAAACCCCTCCACCTCACTGGGTCACTGTCACTCTGGGTAATAAACCCCCCCCACTGTCAGTCTGGGTAATAAACCCCCCCACTGTCAGTCTGGGTAATAACCCCCCATCCCATCCCACTGTCAGTCTGGGTAATATACACCCCCCCACTGTCAGTCTGGGTAATATAACCCCCCACTGTCAGTCTGGGTAATAAATCCCCCCCCCCACTGTTAGTCTGGGTAACATACCCCCCCCACTGTCAGTCTGGGTAATAAACTCCCCCATCGTCAGTCTGGATAATAACCCCACTGTCAGTCTGGGTAATATAACCCACCACTGTCAGTCTGGGTAATATAACCCCCCCCACTATCAGTCTGGGTATATAAACCCCCCACTGTCAGTCTGGGTAATTAATCCCTCCCCCACTGTCAGTCTGCCCCCCACTGTCAGTCTGGGTAATTAATCCCTCCCCCACTGTCAGTCTGGGTAATATACCCCCCCCACTGTCAGTCTGGGTAATAAACCCCCCCCCCCACTGTCAGACTGGGGAATAAACCCCCCCACTGTCAGTCTGGATAATAACCCCACTGTTGGTCTGGGTAATAACCCCCCCCCCCACTGTTGGTCTCAGTCTGGAATAACCACTGTCAGTCTGAACCCGTCCCCCCACTGTCAGTCTGGGTAATATAATCCCCTCCCACTGTCACTGTCAGTCTGGGTAATAAATCCCCCACTGTCATCTGTCCCCCCTGGGGGTAATATAACCCCCCTCGTCTGGTATAACCTCTCCCAATGTCAGTCTGGATAATAAATCCACTGTCAGTCGGATTCCCCCCCACTGTCAACTGTCAGTCTGGGTAATAACCCCCCCACTGTCAGTCTGGGTAATATACCCCACTGTCAGTCTGGGTAATAATCCCCCCACTGTCAGTCTGGGTAATAAACTCCCCCCACTGTTGATCTGGGTAAGGTAATAAACCCCCCACTGTTGTCTGGGTAACCCCCCCCACTTTCAGCCTGGGTAAAAACCCCCCCACAGTCAGTCTGGGGAATAAACCTCCCACTATCAGTCTGGGTATAAATCCCCCACTGTCAGTCTGGGTAATAAACCCCCCAACTGTCAGTCTGGGTAATAAATCCCCCACTGTCAGTCGGGGTAATAAACCCCCCCCACTGTCAGTCTGGGTAATAAACCTCCCCACTGTCAGTCTGGGTAATAAACCCCCCCACTGTCAGTCTGGGTAATAAACCTCCACTGTCAGTCTGGGTAATAAACCCCCCCACTGTCAGTCTGGGTAATAAATCCCCCCACTGTCAGTCTGGGTAATATACCCCCCACTGTCAGTCTGGGTCCCCCCACTGTCAGTCTGGGTAATAATCCCTCGCCCACTGTCAGTCTGGGTAATAAACCCCCCTCCCACTGTCAGTCTGGGTAATATAAATCCCCCACAGTTGGTAATAACAGTCTGGGTAATTAATCCCTCCACCCTGTCAGTCTGGGTAATATACCCCCCCACTGTCAGTCTGGGTAATAAACCCCCCCACTGTCAGTCTGGGTAATATAACCCCCCCACTGTCAGTCTGGGAATAAACCCCACTGTCAGTCTGGGTAATAAATCCCCCCACTGTCAGTCTGGGTAATAAACACTGTCTGGGTAATATAACCCCCCACTGTCACTCTGGTAATAAACCCCCCACTGTCAGTCTGGGTAATATAACCCCCCCCACTGTCAGTCTGGGTAATAAACCCCCCCACTGTCAGTCTGGGAATAACTCCCACTATCAGTCTGGGTGATAAATCCCCCACTGTCAGTCTGGGTAATATAACCCCCCACTGTCAGTCTGGGTAATAAATCCCCCCCCCACTGTCAGTCTGGGTAACATACCCCCCCCACTGTCAGTCTGGGTAATAAACTCCCCCATCGTCAGTCTGGATAATAACCCCACTGTCAGTCTGGGTAATATAACCCACCACTGTCAGTCTGGGTAATATAACCCCCCCCACTATCAGTCTGGGTAATATACCCCCCACTGTCAGTCTGGGTAATATAACCCCCCACTGTCAGTCTGGGTAATTAATCCCTCCCCCACTGTCAGTCGGGGTAATAACACCCCCCTCCCACTGTCAGTCTGGGTAATATAAACCCCCCACTGTCAGTCTGGGTAATTAATCCCTCCCCCACTGTCAGTCTGGGTAATATAAACCCCCCACTGTCAGTCTGGGTAATAACCCCCCCCCCACTGTCAGACTGGGGAATAAACCCCCCCACTGTCAGTCTGGATAATAACCCCACTGTCAGTCTGGGTAATAACCCCCCCCCCACTGTTGGTCTGGGTAAGACACCCCCCCCCCACTGTCAGTCTAGGTAATAAACTCCCCCACTGTTGGTCTGGGTAATAAATCTCCCCCCACTTTCAGCCTGGGTAATAAACCTCCCCACTGTCAGTCTGGGGAATATAACCCCCCACTGTCAGTCTGGATGATAACTCCACTGTCAGTCTGCATAATAAACCCCGCCCCCCCATCATCAGTCTGCTTAATAAATCCCCCCACTGTCAGTCTGGGTAATAAATCTCCCCACTGTCAGTCTGGTGAATAAACCGCCCCACTGTCAGTCTGGGTAATAATCCACCCCCACCGTCAGTCAGTCTGGGTAATAATCCACCCCCCACTGTCGGTCTGGGTAATAAATCCCACTGTCAGTCTGGGTAATATACCCCGCCACTGTCAGTCTGGGTAATATAACCCCCCCACTGTCAGTCTGGGTAATAAACACCCCCCACTGTCAATCTGGGTAATAAACTCCCCCATCGTCAGTCTGGGTAATAACCCCACTGTCAGTCTGGGTAATAAACCCCCCCCCCACTGTCAGTCTGGAGAATAAACCCCCCCACTGTCAGTCTGGGGAATAAACTCGCCCACTGTCAGTCTGGGTAATTAAACCCTATCCCACTGTCAGTCTGGGTAATAAACCCCTCCACTCTCAGTCTGGGTAATATAACCCCCCACTGTCAGTCTGGGTAATATAACCCCCCAGTCAGTCTGGGTAATTAATCCCTCTCCCAATGTCAGTCTGGATAATAAATCCCACTGTCAGTCTGGGTAATATACCCCCCCCCCACTGTCAGTCTGAATAATAAATACCAATCCCACTGTCAATCTGGGTAATAACCACCCCCCACTGTCAGTCTGGGTAATGTAACCCCTCACTGTCAGTCTGGGTAATAAATCCCCCCCCACTGTCAGTCTGGGTAATAAACTCCCCCCACTGTTGATCTGGGTAATAAACCCCCCCACTGTCAGTCTAGGTAATAAACTCCCCCACTGTTGGTCTGGGTAACAAACCTCCCCCCACTTTCAGCCTGGGTAATAAACCCCCCCACAGTCAGTCTGGGGAATAAACCTCCCACTATCAGTCTGGGTAATAAATCCCCCACTGTCAGTCTGGGTAATAAACCCCCCAACTGTCAGTCTGGGTAATAAATCCCCCACTGTCAGTCTGGGTAATATAACCCCCCACTGTCAGTCTGGGTAATAAACCCCCCCCACGCAGTCTGGGTAATAAACCCCCCCACTGTCAGTCTGGGTAATATAACCCCCCACTGTCAGTCTGGGTAATTAATCCCTCCCCCACTGTCAGTCTGGGTAATAAACCCCCCCCACTGTCAGTCTGGGTAATAAACCCCCACTGTCAGTCTGGGTAATATAACCCCCCCCCCACTGTCAGTCTGGGTAATATACCCCCCACTGTCAGTCTGGGTAATAACCCCCCCCCACTGTCAGTCTGGGTAATATAACCCCCCCACTGTCAGTCTGGGTAATAAACCCCCCACTGTCAGTCTGGGTAATAAATCCCTCCCCCACTGTCAGTCTGGGTAATACACCCCCCCACTGTCAGTCTGGTAATATAACCCCCCACTGTCAGTCTGGGTAATACATTCCACTGTCAGTCTGGGTAATATACCCCCCCCCCCCACTGTCAGTCTGGGTAATATAACCCCCCACTGTCAGTCTGGGTAATAAATCCCACCCCACTGTCAGTCTGGGTAATAAATCCCCCCCCACTGTTAGTCTGGGTAACATACCCCCCCCCACTGTCAGTCTGGGTAATAAACTCCCCCATCGTCAGTCTGGATAATAACCCCACTGTCAGTCTGGGTAATATAACCCACCACTGTCAGTCTGGGTAATATACACCCCCCCCACACTGTCAGTCTGGGTTATATAACCCCCCACTGTCAGTCTGGGTAATAAACCCCCCCCCACTGTCAGTCTGGGTAATAAACCCCCCCACTGTCAGTCTGGGTAATAAACTCCCCCATCGTCAGTCTGGGTAATAACCCCACTGTCAGTCTGGGTAATAAACCCCCCCACTGTCAGTCTGGGTAATATAACCCCCCACTGTCAGTCTGGGTAATATACCCCCCACTGTCAGTCTGGGTAATATAACCCCCCACTGTCAGTCTGGGTAATTAATCCCTCCCCCACTGTCAGTCTGGGTAATATAACCCCCCCATCGTCAGTCTGGGTAATAACCCCACTGTCAGTCTGGGTAATAAACCCCCCCCCCCACTGTCAGTCTGGGGAATAAACCCCCCCACTGTCAGTCTGGGGAATAAACTCGCCCACTGTCAGTCTGGGTAATTAAACCCTATCCCACTGTCAGTCTGGATAATAAACCCCTCCACTCTCAGTCTGGGTAATTAATCCCTCTCCCAATGTCAGTCTGGATAATAAATCCCACTGTCAGTCTGGGTAATATCCCACTGTCAGTCTGGGTAATATACACCCCCCCCACTGTCAGTCTGGATAATATAACCCCCCACTGTCAGTCTGGGTAATACATCCCACTGTCGGTCTGGGTAATATACACCCCCCCACTGTCAGTCTGGGTAATATAACCCCCCACTGTCAGTCTGGGTAATAAATCCCCCCCCCCACTGTCAGTCGGGGTAATAAACCCCCCCCCACTGTCAGTCTGGGTAATAAACCTCCCCATCGGCAGTTTGGCTAATAAACCGCCCCCACTGTCAGTCTGGATAATAACTCCACTGTCAGTCTGCATAATAAACCCCCCCATCATCAGTCTGGTTAATAAATCCCCCCACTGTCAGTCTGGGTAATAAATCCCACTGTCAGTCTGGGTAATATAACCCCCCCCCACTGTCAGTCTGGGTAATATAACCCCCCACTGTCAGTCTGGGTAATAAATCCCACCCCACTGTCAGTCTGGGTAATATACACCCCCCCACTGTCAGTCTGGATAATATAACCCCCCACTGTCAGTCTGGGTAATACATCCCACTGTCAGTCTGGGTAATATACACCCCCCCCCCCACTGTCAGTCTGGGTAATATAACCCCCCACTGTCAGTCTGGGTAATTAATCCCCCCCCCACTGTCAGTCTGGGTAACATACCCCCCCCCCACTGTCAGTCTGGGTAATAAACTCCCCCATCGTCAGTCTGGATAATAACCCCACTGTCAGTCTGGGTAATATAACCCACCACCGTCAGTCTGGGTAATATAACCCCCCCCCCACTATCAGTCTGGGTAATACACCCCCCACTGTCAGTCTGGGTAATATAACCCCCCACTGTCAGTCTGGGTAATTAATCCCTCCCCCACTGTCAGTCTGGGTAATAAACCCCCCTCCCACTGTCAGTCTGGGTAATATAAACCCCCCACTGTCAGTCTGGGTAATTAATCCCTCCCCCACTGTCAGTCTGGGTAATATACCCCCCCCCACTGTCAGTCTGGGTAATAAACCCCCCCCCACTGTTGGTCTGGGTAATACACCCCCCCCCCACTGTCAGTCTAGGTAATAAACTCCCCCACTGTTGGTCTGGGTAATAAATCTCCCCCCACTTTCAGCCTGGGTAATAAACCCCCCACTGTCAGTCTGGATGATAACTCCACTGTCAGTCTGCATAATAAACCCTGCCCCCCCATCATCAGTCTAGTTAATAAATCCCCCCACTGTCAGTCTGGGTAATAAATCTCCCCACTGTCAGTCTGGTGAATAAACCGCCCCACTCTCAGTCTGGGTAATAATCCACCCCCACCGTCAGTCAGTCTGGGTAATAATCCACCCCCCACTGTCGGTCTGGGTAATAACCCCACTGTCAGTCTGGGTAATAAACCCCCCCCCCCACTGTCAGTCTGGAGAATAAACCCCCCCACTGTCAGTCTGGGGAATAAACTCGCCCACTGTCAGTCTGGGTAATTAAACCCTATCCCACTGTCAGTTTGGGTAATAAACCCCTCCACTCTCAGTCTGGGTAATATAACCCCCCACTGTCAGTCTGGGTAATATAACCCCCCAGTCAGTCTGGGTAATTAATCCCTCTCCCAATGTCAATCTGGATAATAAATCCCACTGTCAGTCTGGGTAATATACCCACCCCCCCACTGTCAGTCTGGGTAATAAATACCACCCCCACTGTCAGTCTGGGTAATAACCCCCCCCCACTGTCAGTCTGGGTAATATACCCCCCCGCACTGTCAGTCTGATAATATAACCCCTCACTGTCAGTCTGGGCAATAAATCCCCCCCCACTGTCAGTCTGGGTAATAAACTCCCCCCACTGTTGATCTGGGTAATAAACCCCCCCACTGTCAGTCTAGGTAATAAACTCCCCCACTGTTGGTCTGGGTAACAAACCTCCCCCCACTTTCAGCCTGGGTAATAAACCCCCCCACAGTCAGTCTGGGGAATAAACCTCCCACTGTCAGTCTGGGTAATAACCCCCCCCCCACTGTCAGTCTGGGGAATAAACCCCCCCACTGTCAGTCTGGGGAATAAACTCACCCACTGTCAGTCTGGGTAATTAAACCCTATCCCACTGTCAGTCTGGGTAATAAACCCCTCCACTCTCAGTCTGGGTAATATAACCCCCCACTGTCAGTCTGGGTAATATAACCCCCCAGTCAGTCTGGGTAATTAATCCCGCTCCCAATGTCAGTCTGGATAATAAATCCCACTGTCAGTCTGGGTAACATACCCCCCCCCACTGTCAGTCTGGGTAATAAATACCACCCCCACTGTCAGTCTGGGTAATAACCCCCCCCCACTGTCAGTCTGGGTAATATACCCCCCCCCACTGTCAGTCTGGGTAATATAACCCCTCACTGTCAGGTCAGTCTGGGTAATATAACCTCTCACTGTCAGTCTGGGTAATAAATCCCCCCCCCACTGTCAGTCTGGGTAATAAACTCCCCCCACTGTTGATCTGGGTAATAAACCCCCCCACTGTCAGTCTAGGTAATAAATTCCCCCACTGTTGGTCTGGGTAACAAACCTCCCCCCACTTTCAGCCTGGGTAATAAACCCCCCCACTGTCAGTCTGGGGAATAAACCTCCCACTATCAGTCTGGGTAATAAATCCCCCACTGTCAGTCGGGGTAATAAACGCCCCCCCCCACTGTCAGTCTGGATAATAAACCTCCCCATCGGCAGTTTGGCTAATAAACCGCCCCCACTGTCAGTCTGGATAATAACTCCACTGTCAGTCTGCATAATAAACCCCCCCATCATCAGTCTGGTTAATAAATCCCCCCACTGTCATCTGGGTAATAATCCACCCCCACCGTCAGTCTGGGTAATAAATCCCACTGTCACTCTGGGTAATATACCCCCCCACTGTCAGTCTGGGTAATATAACCCCCCACTGTCAGTCTGGGTAATAAATCCCTCCCCCACTGTCAGTCTGGGTAATACATCCCACTGTCAGTCTGTGTAATATCCCCCCCCCACTGTCAGTCTGGGTAATATAACCCCCCACTGTCAGTCTGGGGAATAAACTCGCCCACTGTCAGTCTAGGTAATTAATCCCTCCCCCACTGTCAGTCTGGGTAATAAACCCCTCCACTCTCAGTCTGGGTAATATAACCCCCCACTGTCAGTCTGGGTAATATAACCCCCCAGTCAGTCTGGGTAATTAATCCCTCTCCCACTGTCAGTCTGGATAATAAACCCACTGTCAGTCTGGGTAATATACCCCCCCACACTGTCAGTCTGGGTAATATAACCCCCCACTGTCAGTCTGGGTAATAACACCCCCCCCACTGTCAGTCTGGGTAATAAATACCACCCCCACTGTCAGTCTGGGTAATAACACCCCCTACTGTCAGTCTGTGTAATATACCCCCCCCCCCCACTGTCAGTCTGGGTAATATAACCCCTCACTGTCAGTCTGGGTAATAAATCCCCCCCCCACTGTCAGTCTGGGTAATAAACCCCCCCCCCACTGTTGATCTGGGTAATAAACCCCCCCACTGTCAGTCTAGGTAATAAACTCCCCCACTGTTGGTCTGGGTAACAAACCTCCCCCCACTTTCAGCCTGGGTAATAAACCCCCCCACTGTCAGTCTGGGGAATAAAGCCCCCACTATCAGTCTGGGTAATAAATCCCCCACTGTCAGTCGGGGTAATAAACCACCCCACTGTCAGTCGGGGTAATAAACCCCCCCCCCACTGTCAGTCTGGGTAATAAACCTCCCCATCGACAGTTTGGGTAATAAACTGCCCCCACTGTCAGTCTGGATAATAACTCCACTGTCAGTCTGCATAATAAACCACCCCGCCATCATCAGTCTGGTTAATAAATCCCCCCACTGTCAGTCTGGCTAATAATCCACCCCCACCGTCAGTCTGGGTAATAAATCCCACTGTCAGTCTGGGTAATATACCCCCCCCCCCACTGTCAGTCTGGATAATATAACCCCCCACTGTCAGTCTGGGTAATAAATCCCCCCACTGTCAGTCTGGGTAATACATCCCACTGTCAATCTGGGTAATAAACTCCCCCATCGTCAGTCTGGATAATAACCCCACTGTCCGTCTGGGTAATATAACCCCCCACTGTCAGTCTGGTTAATATACCCCCCCCCACTGTCAGTCTGGGTAATATACCCCCCACTGTCAGTCTGGGTAATATAACCCATCACTGACAGTCTGGGTAATTAATCCCTCCCCCACTGTCAGTCTGGGTAATAAACCCCCTCCCACTGTCAGTCTGGGTAATATAAACCCCCCACTGTCAGTCTGGGTAATAACCCTCCCCCCCACTGTCAGTCTGGGTAATAAATCCCACAGTCAGTCCGGGTAATATACCCCCCCACTGTCACTCTGGGTAATAACCACCCCCCCACTGTCAATCTGGGTAATAAATCCCACATTCAGTCTGGGTAATAACCCCCCCCACTGTCAGTCTGGGTAATAAATACCACCCCCACTGTCAGTCTGGGTAATATAACCCCCCACTGTCAGTCTGTGTAAAATACCCCCTCCCACTGTCAGTCTGGGTAATAAATCCCCCCCCCCACTGTCAGTCTGGGTAATATACCCCCCCCCACTGTCAGTCTGGGTAATAAATCCCCCCACTGTCAGTCTGGGTAATAAATCCCCCCACTGTCAGTCTGGGTAATACATCCCACTGTCAGTCTGGGTAATATACCCCCCCCCACTGTCAGTCTGGGTAATATAACCCCTCACTGTCAGTCTGGGTAATAAATCCCCCCCCCACTGTCAGTCTGGGTAATAAACCCCCCCCCCACTGTTGATCTGGGTAATAAACCCCCCCACTGTTGGTCTGGGTAACAAACCTCCCCCCACTTTCGGCCTGGGTAATAAACCCCCCCACTGTCAGTCTGGGGAATAAACCCCCCACGATCAGTCTGGGTAATAAATCCCCCACTGTCAGTCGGGGTAATAAACCACCCCACTGTCAGTCGGGGTAATAAACCCCCCCCCACTGTCAGTCTAGGTAATAAACACCCCACTGTTTGTCTGGGTAATAAACTTCCCCCCACTTTCAGTCTGGGTAATAAACCTCCCCCCACTTTCAGCCTGGGTAATAAAACCCCCACTGTCAATCTGGGTAATAAACTCCCCCATCGTCAGTCTGGGTAATAACCCCACTGTCAGTCTGGGGAATAAACCCCCCCACTGTCAGTCTGGGGAATAAACTCGCCCACTGTCAGTCTAGGTAATTAATCCCTCCCCCACTGTCAGTCTGGGTAATAAACCCCTCCACTCTCAGTCTGAGTAATATAACCCCCCACTGTCAGTCTGGGTAATATAACCCCCCAGTCAGTCTGGGTAATTAATCCCTCTCCCACTGTCAGTCTGGATAATAAATCCCACTGTCAGTCTGGGTAATATACCCCCCCACACTGTCAGTCTGGGTAATATAACCCCCCACTGTCAGTCTGGGTAATAACCACCCCCACTGTCAGTCTGGGTAATAAATACCACCCCCACTGTCAGTCTGGGTAATAACCCCCCTTACTGTCAGTCTGTGTAATATACCTCCCCCCCACTGTCAGTCTGGGTAATATAACCCCTCACTGTCAGTCTGGGTAATAAATCCCCCCCACTGTCAGTCTGGGTAATAAACCCCCCCACTGTTGATCTGGGTAATAAACCCCCCCCCACTGTCAGTCAAGGTAATAAACTCCCCCACTGTTGGTCTGGGTAACAAACCTCCCCCCACTTTCAGCCTGGGTAATAAACCCCCCCACTGTCAGTCTGGGGAATAAACCCCCCCCCACTGTCAGTCTGGGTAATATAACCCCCCACTGTCAGTCTGGGTAATAATCCACCCCCACCGTCAGTCTGGGTAATAAATCCCACTGTCAGTCTGGGTAATATACCCCCCCCACTGTCAGTCTGGGTAATATAACCCCCCACTGTCAGTCTGGGTAATATACCCTCCCCACTGTCAGTCTGGGTAATATAACCCCCCACTGTCAGTCTGGGTAATATACCCTCCCCACTGTCAGTCTGGGTAATATAACCCCCCACTGTCAGTCTGGATAATATAACCCCCCACTGTCAGTCTGGGTAATAACCCGCCCCCACTGTCAGTCTGGGTAATAAATACCACACCCACTGTCAGTCTGGGTAATATAACCCCCCACTGTCAGTCTGGGTAATAAATCCCCCCCACTGTCAGTCTGGGTAATAAACCCCCCCCAATGTTGGTCTGGGTAACAAACCTCCCCCCACTTTCAGCCTGGGTAATAAACCCTCCCACTGTCAGTCTGGGGAATAACCCCCCCACTATAAGTCTGGGTAATAAATCCCCCACTGTCAGTCGGGGTAATAAACCACCCCACTGTCAGTCGGGGTAATAAACCCCCCCCCACTGTCAGTCTAGGTAATAAACTCCCCCACTGTTGGTCTGGGTAATAAACCTCCCCCCACTTTCAGTCTGGGTAATAAACCTCCCCCCACTTTCAGCCTGGGTAATAAACCCCCCCACTGTCAGTCTGGGTAATAACCCCCCCCCCACTGTCAGTCTGGGTAATAAACCTCCCCATCGACAGTTTGGGTAATAAACCGCCCCCACTGTCAGTCTGGATAATAACTCCACTGTCAGTCTGCATAATAACCCCCCCCCATCATCAGTCTGGTTAATAAATCCCCCCACTGTCAGTCTGGCTAATAATCCACCCCCACCGTCAGTATGGGTAATAAATCCCACTGTCAGTCTGGGTAATATACCCCCCCCCACTGTCAGTCTGGGTAATATAACCCCCCACTGTCAGTCTGGGTAATATACCCTCCCCACTGTCAGTCTGGGTAATATAACCCCCCACTGTCAGTCTGGGTAATAAATCCCTCCCCCACTTTCAGCCTGGGTAATAAACCTCCCCATCGACAGTTTGGGTAATAAACCGCCCCCACTGTCAGTCTGGATAATAACTCCACTGTCAGTCTGCATAATAAACCCCCCCCCCCATCATCAGTCTGGTTAATAAATCCCCCCACTATCAGTCTGGGTAATAATCCACCCCCACCGTCAGTCTGGGTAATAAATCCCACTGTCAATCTGGGTAATATACCCCCCCACTGTCAGTCTGGGTAGTATAACCCCCCACTGTCAGTCTGGGTAATAACCCCCCCCCACTGTCAGTCTGGGTAATAAATACCACACCCACTGTCAGTCTGGGTAATAACCCCCCCCCACTGTCAGTCTGGGTAATATACCCCCCCCCCCACTGTCAGTCTGGGTAATATAACCCCCCACTGTCAGTCTGGGTAATAAATCCCCCCCACTGTCAGTCTGGGTAATAAACCCCCCCCACTGTTGATCTGTGTAATAAACCCCCCCACTGTCAGTCTAGGTAATAAACTCCCCCACTGTTGGTCTGGGTAACAAACCTCTCCCCACTTTCAGCCTGGCTAATAAACCCTCCCACTGTCAGTCTGGGGAATAAACCCCCCACTGTCAGTCGGGGTAATAAACCACCCCACTGTCAGTCGGGGTAATAAACCCCCCCCCCCACTGTCAGTCTAGGTAATAAACTCCCCCACTGTTGGTCTGGGTAATAAACCTCCCCCCACTTTCAGTCTGGGTAATAAACCTCCCCCCACTTTCAGCCTGGGTGATAAACCCCCCCACTGTCAGTCTGGGTAATAACCCCCCCCACTGTCAGTTTGGGTAATAAACCGCCCCCACTGTCAGTCTGGATAATAATTCCACTGTCAGTCTGCATAATAACCCCCCCCCCATCATCAGTCTGGTTAATAAATCCCCCCACTGTCAGTCTGGGTAATAATCCACCCCCACCGTCAGTCTGGGTAATAAATCCCACTGTCAGTCAGGGTAATATACCCCCCCCCCCACTGTCAGTCTGGGTAATATAACCCCCCACTGTCAGTCTGGGTAATATATCCTCCCCACTGTCAGTCTGGGTAATATAACCCCCCACTGTCAGTCTGGATAATATAACCCCCCACTGTCAGTCTGGGTAATAACCCACCCCCCACTGTCAGTCTGGGTAATAAATACCACACCCACTGTCAGTCTGGGTAATAACCCCCCCCCCACTGTCAGTCTGGGTAATAAATCCCCCCCACTGTCAGTCTGGGTAATAAACCCCCCCCACTGTTGATCTGTGTAATAAACCCCCCCCCACTGTCAGTCTAGGCAATAATCTCCCCCAATGTTGGTCTGGGTAACAAACCTCCCCCCACTTTCAGCCTGGGTAATAAACCCTCCCACTGTCAGTCTGGGGAATAAACCCCCCACTATAAGTCTGGGTAATAAATCCCCCACTGTCAGTAGGGGTAATAAACCACCCCACTGTCAGTCGGGGTAATAAACCCCCCCCCCCACTGTCAGTCTAGGTAATAAACTCCCCCACTGTTGGTCTGGGTAATAAACCTCTCCCCACTTTCAGCCTGGGTAATAAACCCCCCCACTGTCAGTCTGGGTAATAACCCCCCCCACTGTCAGTCTGGGTAATAAACCTCCCCATCGACAGTTTGGGTAATAAACCGCCCCCACTGTCAGTCTGGGTAATAATCCACCCCCACTGTCAGTCTGGGTAATAAATCCCACTGTCAGTCTGGGTAATATACCCCCCCCCCACTGTCAGTCTGGGTAATATAACCCCCCACTGTCAGTCTGGGTAATATACCCTCCCCACTGTCAGTCTGGGTAATATAACCCCCCACTGTCAGTCTGGGTAATAAATCCCCCCACTGTCAGTCTGGGTAATAAACACACCCCCCACTGTCAATCTGGGTAATAAACTCCCCCATCGTCAGTCTGGGAAATAACCCCACTGTCAGCCTGGGTAATAAACCCCCCCCCACTGTCAGTCTGGGGAATAAACCCCCCCACTGTCAGTCTGGGGAATAAACTCGCCCACTGTCAGTCTAGGTAATTAATCCCTCCCCCACTGTCAGTCTGGGTAATAAACCCCTCCACTCTCAGTCTGGGTAATATAACCCCCCACTGTCAGTCTGGGTAATATAACCCCCCAGTCAGTCTGGGTAATTAATCCCTCTCCCACTGTCAGTCTGGATAATAAACCCACTGTCAGTCTGGGTAATATACCCCCCCACACTGTCAGTCTGGGTAATATAACCCCCCACTGTCAGTCTGGGTAATAACACCCCCCCCACTGTCAGTCTGGGTAATAAATACCACCCCCACTGTCAGTCTGGGTAATAACACCCCCTACTGTCAGTCTGTGTAATATACCCCCCCCCCACTGTCAGTCTGGGTAATATAACCCCTCACTGTCAGTCTGGGTAATAAATCCCCCCCCCACTGTCAGTCTGGGTAATAAACCCCCCCCCCACTGTTGATCTGGGTAATAAACCCCCCCACTGTCAGTCTAGGTAATAAACTCCCCCACTGTTGGTCTGGGTAACAAACCTCCCCCCACTTTCAGCCTGGGTAATAACCCCCCCCACTGTCAGTCTGGGGAATAAACCCCCCACTATCAGTCTGGGTAATAAATCCCCCACTGTCAGTCGGGGTAATAAACCACCCCACTGTCAGTCGGGGTAATAACCCCCCCCCCACTGTCAGTCTGGGTAATAAACCTCCCCATCGACAGTTTGGGTAATAAACCGCCCCCACTGTCAGTCTGGATAATAACTCCACTGTCAGTCTGCATAATAACCCCCCCCATCATCAGTCTGGTTAATAAATCCCCCCACTGTCAGTCTGGCTAATAATCCACCCCCACCGTCAGTCTGGGTAATAAATCCCACTGTCAGTCTGGGTAATATACCCCCCCCCACTGTCAGTCTGGATAATATAACCCCCCACTGTCAATCTGGGTAATAAATCCCCCCACTGTCAGTCTGGGTAATACATCCCACTGTCAATCTGGGTAATAAACTCCCCCATCGTCAGTCTGGATAATAACCCCACTGTCCGTCTGGGTAATATAACCCCCCACTGTCAGTCTGGTTAATATACCCCCCCCCCACTGTCAGTCTGGGTAATATACCCCCCACTGTCAGTCTGGGTAATATAACCCATCACTGACAGTCTGGGTAATTAATCCCTCCCCCACTGTCAGTCTGGGTAATAAACCCCCTCCCACTGTCAGTCTGGGTAATATAAACCCCCCACTGTCAGTCTGGGTAATAACCCCCCCCCCACTGTCAGTCTGGGTAATAAATCCCACAGTCAGTCCGGGTAATATACCCCCCCCACTGTCACTCTGGGTAATAACCACCCCCCCACTGTCAATCTGGGTAATAAATCCCACATTCAGTCTGGGTAATAACCCCCCCCCCACTGTCAGTCTGGGTAATAAATACCACCCCCACTGTCAGTCTGGGTAATATAACCCCCCACTGTCAGTCTGTGTAAAATACCCCCTCCCACTGTCAGTCTGGGTAATAAATCCCCCCCCCCACTGTCAGTCTGGGTAATATACCCCCCCCCACTGTCAGTCTGGGTAATAAATCCCCCCACTGTCAGTCTGGGTAATAAATCCCCCCACTGTCAGTCTGGGTAATACATCCCACTTTCAGTCTGGGTAATATACCCCCCCCCACTGTCAGTCTGGGTAATATAACCCCTCACTGTCAGTCTGGGTAATAAATCCCCCCCCACTGTCAGTCTGGGTAATAAACCCCCCCCCCACTGTTGATCTGGGTAATAAACCCCCCCACTGTCAGTCTAGGTAATAAACTCCCCCACTGTCGGTCTGGGTAACAAACCTCCCCCCACTTTCGGTCTGGGTAACAAACCTCCCCCCACTTTCAGCCTGGGTAATAAACCCCCCCACTGTCAGTCTGGGGAATAAACCCCCCACGATCAGTCTGGGTAATAAATCCCCCACTGTCAGTCGGGGTAATAAACCACCCCACTGTCAGTCGGGGTAATAAACCCCCCCCCCACTGTCAGTCTAGGTAATAAACTCCCCCACTGTTTGTCTGGGTAATAAACTTCCCCCCACTTTCAGTCTGGGTAATAAACCTCCCCCCACTTTCAGCCTGGGTAATAAACCCCCCCACTGTCAATCTGGGTAATAAACTCCCCCATCGTCAGTCTGGGTAATAACCCCACTGTCAGTCTGGGGAATAAACCCCCCCACTGTCAGTCTGGGGAATAAACTCGCCCACTGTCAGTCTAGGTAATTAATCCCTCCCCCACTGTCAGTCTGGGTAATAAACCCCTCCACTCTCAGTCTGGGTAATATAACCCCCCACTGTCAGTCTGGGTAATATAACCCCCCAGTCAGTCTGGGTAATTAATCCCTCTCCCACTGTCAGTCTGGATAATAAATCCCACTGTCAGTCTGGGTAATATACCCCCCCACACTGTCAGTCTGGGTAATATAACCCCCCACTGTCAGTTTGGGTAATAACCACCCCCACTGTCAGTCTGGGTAATAAATACCACCCCCACTGTCAGTCTGGGTAATAACCCCCCCTACTGTCAGTCTGTGTAATATACCCCCCCCCCACTGTCAGTCTGGGTAATATAACCCCTCACTGTCAGTCTGGGTAATAAATCCCCCCCCCACTGTCAGTCTGGGTAATAAACCCCCCCACTGTTGATCTGGGTAATAAACCCCCCCCACTGTCAGTCAAGGTAATAAACTCCCCCACTGTTGGTCTGGGTAACAAACCTCCCCCCACTTTCAGCCTGGGTAATAAACCCCCCCACTGTCAGTCTGGGGAATAAACCCCCCCCACTGTCAGTCTGGGTAATATAACCCCCCACTGTCAGTCTGGGTAATAATCCACCCCCACCGTCAGTCTGGGTAATAAATCCCACTGTCAGTCTGGGTAATATACCCCCCCCCACTGTCAGTCTGGGTAATATAACCCCCCACTGTCAGTCTGGGTAATATACCCTCCCCACTGTCAGTCTGGGTAATATAACCCCCCACTGTCAGTCTGGGTAATATACCCTCCCCACTGTCAGTCTGGGTAATATAACCCCCCACTGTCAGTCTGGATAATATAACCCCCCACTGTCAGTCTGGGTAATAACCCGCCCCCACTGTCAGTCTGGGTAATAAATACCACACCCACTGTCAGTCTGGGTAATATAACCCCCCACTGTCAGTCTGGGTAATAAATCCCCCCCACTGTCAGTCTGGGTAATAAACCCCCCCCAATGTTGGTCTGGGTAACAAACCTCCCCCCACTTTCAGCCTGGGTAATAAACCCTCCCACTGTCAGTCTGGGGAATAACCCCCCCACTATAAGTCTGGGTAATAAATCCCCCACTGTCAGTCTGTGTAATAAACCCCCCCACTGTCAGTCTAGGTAATAAACTCCCCCACTGTTGGTCTGGGTAACAAACCTCTCCCCACTTTCAGCCTGGCTAATAAACCCTCCCACTGTCAGTCTGGGGAATAAACCCCCCACTGTCAGTCGGGGTAATAAACCACCCCACTGTCAGTCGGGGTAATAAACCCCCCCCCACTGTCAGTCTAGGTAATAAACTCCCCCACTGTTGGTCTGGGTAATAAACCTCCCCCCACTTTCAGTCTGGGTAATAAACCTCCCCCCACTTTCAGCCTGGGTAATAAACCCCCCCACTGTCAGTCTGGGTAATAACCCCCCCCACTGTCAGTCTGGGTAATAAACCTCCGCATCGACAGTTTGGGTAATAAACCGCCCCCACTGTCAGTCTGGATAATAATTCCACTGTCAGTCTGCATAATAACCCCCCCCCCCATCATCAGTCTGGTTAATAAATCCCCCCACTGTCAGTCTGGGTAATAATCCACCCCCACCGTCAGTCTGGGTAATAAATCCCACTGTCAGTCAGGGTAATATACCCCCCCCCCACTGTCAGTCTGGGTAATATAACCCCCCACTGTCAGTCTGGGTAATATATCCTCCCCACTGTCAGTCTGGGTAATATAACCCCCCACTGTCAGTCTGGATAATATAACCCCCCACTGTCAGTCTGGGTAATAACCCACCCCCCACTGTCAGTCTGGGTAATAAATACCACACCCACTGTCAGTCTGGGTAATAACCCCCCCCCCACTGTCAGTCTGGGTAATAAATCCCCCCCACTGTCAGTCTGGGTAATAAACCCCCCCCACTGTTGATCTGTGTAATAAACCCCCCCCACTGTCAGTCTAGGCAATAATCTCCCCCAATGTTGGTCTGGGTAACAAACCTCCCCCCACTTTCAGCCTGGGTAATAAACCCTCCCACTGTCAGTCTGGGGAATAAACCCCCCACTATCAGTCTGGGTAATAAATCCCCCACTGTCAGTAGGGGTAATAAACCACCCCACTGTCAGTCGGGGTAATAAACCCCCCCCCCCACTGTCAGTCTAGGTAATAAACTCCCCCACTGTTGGTCTGGGTAATAAACCTCCCCCCACTTTCAGCCTGGGTAATAAACCCCCCCACTGTCAGTCTGGGTAATAACCCCCCCCACTGTCAGTCTGGGTAATAAACCTCCCCATCGACAGTTTGGGTAATAAACCGCCCCCACTGTCAGTCTGGGTAATAATCCACCCCCACTGTCAGTCTGGGTAATAAATCCCACTGTCAGTCTGGGTAATATACCCTCCCCACTGTCAGTCTGGGTAATATAACCCCCCACTGTCAGTCTGGATAATATAACCCCCCACTGTCAGTCTGGGTAATAACCCCCCCCCCACTGTCAGTCTGGGTAATAAATACGACACCCACTGTCAGTCTGGGTAATAACCCCCCCCACTGTCAGTCTGGGTAATATACCCCCCCCACTGTCAGTATGGGTAATATAACCCCCCACTGTCAGTCTGGGTAATAAATCCCCCCCACTGTCAGTCTGGGTAATAAACCCCCCCCCACTGTTGATCTGTGTAATAAACCCCCCCACTGTCAGTCTAGGTAATAAAATCCCCCAATGTTGGTCTGGGTAACAAACCTCCCCCCACTTTCAGCCTGGGTAATAAACCCTCCCACTGTCAGTCTGGGGAATAAACACCCCACTATCAGTCTGGGTAATAAATCCCCCACTGTCAGTCGGGGTAATAAACCACCCCACTGTCAGTCGGGGTAATAAACCCCCCCCCCACTGTCAGTCTAGGTAATAAACTCCCCCACTGTTGGTCTGGGTAATAAACCTCCCCCCACTTTCTGTCTGGGTAATAAACCTCCCCCCACTTTCAGCCTGGGTAATAAACCCCCCCACTGTCAGTCTGGGTAATAACCCCCCCCCCAACTGTCAGTCTGGGTAATAAACCTCCCCATCGACAGTTTGGGTAATAAACCGCCCCCACTGTCAGTCTGGATAATAACTCCACTGTCAGTCTGCATAATAACCCCCCCCCCCATCATCAGTCTGGTTAATAAATCCCCCCACTGTCAGTCTGGCTAATAATCCACCCCCACCGTCAGTATGGGTAATAAATCCCACTGTCAGTCTGGGTAATATACCCCCCCCCCACTGTCAGTCTGGGTAATATAACCCCCCACTGTCAGTCTGGGTAATATACCCTCCCCACTGTCAGTCTGGGTAATATAACCCCCCACTGTCAGTCTGGATAATATAACCCCCCACTGTCAGTCTGGGTAATAAATCCCTCCCCCACTTTCAGCCTGGGTAATAAACCTCCCCATCGACAGTTTGGGTAATAAACCGCCCCCACTGTCAGTCTGGATAATAACTCCACTGTCAGTCTGCATAATAACCCCCCCCCCATCATCAGTCTGGTTAATAAATCCCCCCACTGTCAGTCTGGCTAATAATCCACCCCCACCGTCAGTCTGGGTAATATACCCCCCGCCCACTGTCAGTCTGGGTAATATACCCTCCCCACTGTCAGTCTGGGTAATATAACCCCCCACTGTCAGTCTGGGTAATATAACCCCCCACTGTCAGTCTGGGTAATAAATCCCTCCCCCACTGTCAGTCTGGGTAATACATCCCACTGTCAGTCTGTGTAATATACCCCCCCCCACTGTCAGTCTGGGTAATATAACCCCCCACTGTCAGTCTGGGTAATAAATCCCCCCACTGTCAGTCTGGGTAATACATCCCACTGTCAGTCTGGGTAATATACACCCCCCCACTGTCAGTCTGGGTAATATAACCCCCCACTGTCAGTCTGGGTAATAACCCCCCCCCACTGTCAGTCTGGGTAATAACCCCCCCCCCCACTGTCAGTCTGGGTAATAAACCTCCCCATCGACAGTTTGGCTAATAAACCGCCCCCACTGTCAGTCTGGATAAGAACTCCACTGTCAGTCTGCATAATAAACCCCCCCCCCCCCATCATCAGTCTGGTTAATAAATCCCCCCACTGTCAGTCTGGGTAATAAATTCCTCCCCCACTTTCAGTCTGGGTAATAAATCCCTCCCCCACTGTCAGTCTGGGTAATACATCCCACTGTCAGTCTGTGTAATATACCCCCCCCACTGTCAGTCTGGGTAATATAACCCCCCACTGTCAGTCTGGGTAATAAACCCCCCCCCCCACTGTCAGTCTGGGTAATATACCCCCCCACTGTCAGTCTGGATAATATAACCCCCCACTGTCAGTCTGGGTAATAAATCCCCCCACTGTCAGTCTGGGTAATATACACCCCCCCACTGTCAGTCTGGGTAATATAACCCCCCACTGTCAGTCTGGGTAATAAATCCCCCCCACTGTCAGTCTGGGTAATATACTCCCCCACTATCAGTCTGGGTAATAACCCCCCCCCACTGTCAGTCTGGGTAATATCCGCCCCAATATCAGGCATATAACATCTGAGATTGAAAGGGAGATCCCGTCACACTGAGAAACAAATGCAGTGATACCCCTGGGATAGTTAACGATGGATAAATGTTCTGCTGTATCAATGGAAATGTTCTGAATAAGGAAGAAAATACAATCCCCTATGGGCAGCCAGGTACTGAAAACCAACATTTGGTGACAGATTACTGTAGGTTGACATGCTGGACATACTCTCCAAAAGGTGGTGGGCAGAGGGCTGTTCACGATTGAACATAACTGCTCACAAAGGTGTCAGCAGAGAGGGTGTTCACTATTGGACACGATTACTCACATGGACAGCAGCAAGGAGGGTGTTTACTGTTGAACGTGACTGCTCACACAGACATCAGCAGAGAAGCGGTTCACTAATGGACACGATTACTCACACACTTCAGCTATTATCGCTAAGTTACAGGGTGGGAAACGGTAAGCTTGCCGTTGAATCTGGAGTCAGACATACAAAAAATGATTTGGTCTGTGCCAAAATACAACCAGACCTCAACAAAACACCTAAGTGTAGTTCATGTGGAAGGTAACATTCAGAAAACCGAAGCTGCCCATCACATCATCACATCGTCTCCTCCTTCGTAGGGTTGACTTTTGTGCAGAAGTGTGATTGGAACAGCCACATAAACACAGGAGGCCAGAGACTGGTGAACTGCTACAGATGTCTCACCACCCAAAGTCTTCTATTAGCTGCAAGGTATATCAGGAGTATCATGGAATTTTCAGGACTTCATTGGATGAACACACCATGCTCCATGGTAACCTAGAGTATCACTATTACAGCACAGGTGTCTGAGTTCAATTCTGATGCCAAATGTAAGGAGTTTGTATGTTTCCCTCGTGACTACCTGGGTTCGCTCTCACAGTCCAAAGATGCACCAGTTAGTAGGTGAATTAGGTGGGTTGCTGGGCAGTGTGGTTCCTCGGGCCTGAAGAACCAGTTCCACACAGTATCACAAAGTAATATGAATAATGTAATAAATGTTCACTCCCTCCATCTCTGATCACTGTTCCAATGTGCCCATCAGCAATACACATCACGACCCTCCAGAACCTTCTCCAACACACCGCAGAAACACAGTCTCCGCTATTTAGAGAGATAGTGGCAGTGGGTGCAAGGTGCTGTCAGAAACTGCAGGATCCCCACAGCAGACATCAACTTGGCAACGCGTATCACCATTTCTCCATGGTTGCTAGGTCTAAAACCAGGCACAACCTACGCCAACAGCGACTGCAGAAACTTCACCTTCTCTGGGACAGCAAAGCTCATGTGAGTGATCCTGAGTAAAGAGGTGCCTTTCCCAAGCTGCACACCTTACAGTGGTGTGATGGATGTATCAGCGACCATCTCATTGGTGCAGCCATTAATAGAAGGACTGACTCTGAGGTCTATACCCCCGTCACCACACAATCTCTCCACATGAAGCCTAGAGGACTGACTCTGGGGTCTATACCCCTGTCACCACACAATCTCTCCACATGAAGCCTAGAGGACTGACTCTGGGGTCTATAGCCCTGTCAGCACGCAATCACTCCACATGAAGCCTAGAGGACTGACTCTGGGGTCTATACCCCTGTCACCACACAATCTCTCCACATGAAGCCTAGAGGACTGACTCTGGGGTCTATACCCCTGTCACCACACAATCTCTCCACATGAAGCCTAGAGGACTGACTCTGGGGTCTATACCCCTGTCACCACACAATCTCTCCATATGAAGCCTAGAGGACTGACTCTGGGGTCTATACCCCTGTCACCACACAATCTCTCCACATGAAGCCTAGAGGACTGACTCTGGGGTCTATACCCCTGTCACCACACAATCTCTCCACATGAAGCCTAGAGGACTGACTCTGGGGTCTATACCCCCGTCACCACACAATCTCTCCACATGAAGCCTAGAGGACTGACTCTGGGGTCTATACCCCTGTCACCACGCAATCTCTCCACATGAAGCCTAGAGGACTGACTCTGGGGTCTATACCCCCGTCACCACGCAATCTCTCCACATGAAGCCTAGAGGACTGACTCTGGGGTCTATACCCCCGTCACCACGCAATCTCTCCACATGAAGCCTAGAGGACTGACTCTGGGGTCTATAGCCCTGTCACCACGCAATCTCTCCACATGAAGCCTAGAGGACTGACTCTGGGGTCTATACCCCCGTCACCACGCAATCTCTCCACATGAAGCCTAGAGGACTGACTCTGGGGTCTATAGCCCTATCAGCACGCAATCTCTCCACATGAAGCCTAGAGGACTGACTCTGGGGTCTATAGCCCTGTCAGCACGCAATCTCTCCAGATGAAGCCTGTGCAAAATGTACTACAATAGCAAAGCTGCTAAACGTGTGCCAAGTGTTTGAAGCCACATTCCAGAGCTCCTCCTCATTGGGAGACAAATACAGGGCCAGCGCTCTGAGCCTTTACTGTAGTGTTGGAGAAGCTGGGACTCCTCGCTGCCTTTGGCTGGCCACTGTGACTGAAAGCAGACCAGGAGACTTTGTTCTGTGTCAAGTTAGGTATCACCAGCCAGGGTGCATCCTCCAGCTGGCTTTCAGAGATGTACCACTGCCTAGGCAGTTTGTGTGGCTCTCAGAGTAAGCTTGGTCAATTTCACTTTGGTGACTTGGGTGAAGAATTGGAGAGATTCCAGTCAGGAAAATGCGCTCTCAGAAAAGGAGAGGTGGGGGGGGGGCTGAGATCTGCAAAGAACTTGCCTCAGAAACATTAGGCAGCCCTTCAAATAACTCATCAGAGATTTACTCATATGGTTTGTATAAAAGCAAACTACTGTGGACACAGGAAATCTGAAATAAAAGCAGAAAATGCTACAAATCTTCAACAAATTGGGCAGCATCAAATCATTCACTGGTCATAATCTTGAAACATTAACAACTTCTCTTTCCATAGTTGCTGCCTGACTTGCCAAATATTTCCAGTATTTCCCATTTGAAATTCTGAGAAGCCTGGTCCTAATTAAACTGGAAGCTACTGATTATGCTGAGGAAGCAAAGAAGGATCTCCTTCCACTCCCCAGCAAAGTAAAAACAAGCAGAAGAATCAGACAACACACATCAAAGTTGCTGGTGAACGCAGCAGGCCAGGCAGCATCTCTAGGAAGAAGTACAGTCGACGTTTTGGGCGGAGACCCTTCGTCAGGACTAACTGAAGGAACAGCTAGTAAGAGATTTGAAAGTGGGAGGAGGAGAGGGAGATCCAAAATGATAGGAGAAGACAGGAGGGGGAGGGATGGAGCCAAGAGCTGGACAGTAGATTGGCAAAGGGATATGAGAGGATCATGGAACAGGAGGCCCAGGGAGAAGGAAAAGGGTGGGGGGGGGACCCAGAGGATGGGCAAGGGGTATATTCAGAGGGACAGAGGGAAAAAAAGGAAAGAGAGAAAAAGAATGTGGGCATATAAGTAACGTTAGTCCTGACAAAGGGTGCATTCACCAGCAACTTTGATGTGTGTTGCTTGAATTTCCAGCATCTGCAGAATTCCTCGTGTTTGCGAGAAGAATCAGACTCTAGTCTATGACCTGCTATCCTCAGTACGGGTTTTGTTTGTAGGATATAGTGATTTGTTCATTCTCTGTATTTCCTCTCCTTTCTCTGGGGCAATGGTTTGACCTCAGATGGGCGACTCTGCCAGTCCAGTTGTACTAAGGACCTCACAGGTAGCTGCAAGGAGAGAGACACGTGATGCCATGGGCTATTAAACCCACACTCACTAACCTGACTCACAAACCTGGTGTGAAGGCCCAGAGATCAAAGGATTAAATGGTAGGAAACAACAAAAGGTGTGGAGTATAAACTAGCAACACGTCCAGGGTGAACACGGTGCAGTGAGTTACCTTGATCATGAGCCATTTTGTCTGATGACTCAGCTAATGGATCAGGGACACAAGAGAAAACATCAAAAGCAATTCAATTGAACCGGATGTTAAACACAAATTCAACCAGTCCACATCAAAGCAGCAAATTCAAGGGAGAGGGAAATTCGGTCACACGCACGTCTACAGCCATTTCTCAGCAGTCTCACTCCATGTCAGAGTGACAACACAGTCATGGCGTGATGCACAGGGATGATCACTGGCTTGCTCGTTCACCTCCTCTCTTCAGATGGTCAGAACGGGTGAAACTATTCTCTCGGCACCAGTGATGAAAGGAAATTTGACAAACCACAGAAATATACAGAGGCACGCGTTATCTGCAACTGCCCATGCTACAGAAATCCGGTCAACGTGCAATAAAAGCAGCACTGCATTTATCTTACAGATTGCATTGTACAATGTAAAAGGTGGGGATAGAAATTTTAAAGCATTTTATATAAATAGATCAATACGTCCTGCCATATCCCTAAAGATAAAAATCCTGATTATTGTAATGGTCAAGTAAGTCAGATTAAAAAAGTTAAGGTAGAAATAAGCAGTGGGTTTTCTGCCCTACCCTAATTTAACTTCCATTCTCCCTTTACTAGCTACTGTGTATCCTTAGCAATTCCTGCCTGGCTGATGACCTCTCAGTCTGAAACACTGGCACCTGACTGAGCCCACAGCTGTCACATGCAGACTACGCTCTTTGAAGGGGAGGACTAGAAGTTCAGTCAGGATTACTCTCCCCTTTGGAGGGCTGAAAGGTATAGGAGGTAGGAAGGAAGACCGCCCTTATAGGTTGAGCTAGTGAGGGCTTTTCTCTTTGGAGTGAAGGAGGATGAGAGGCGATTTGATACATGTGTACAGGACAAGAGGCATAGATTCAGTGGATAGCCAGAGGACTTTTTGCCAAGGTAGAAATGGCTAATATAAAGGGGCGTAACTTTAAGATGATTAGAGTAAAGGAGAGATGTCAGAGGCAGGAGTTTTACACACAGAGTGGTGAGTGTGTGGAACGCCCTACCAGGGTTGGTGGTAGAAGCGGATACATTAAGCCCATTCAAGAAACTCTTAAGATATGCACATGGATGATAGAAAAATAGAGGGTTATGTAGAGGGAAGGCTTAGACTGATCGTAGAGTAGATTAAGAGGTTGGTACAACACTGTGAGCGGAAGGGCTATAGAGCTCTATGTTCTATACCTGAAGTTAATGTGGTGTGAGTGTGTGCACAGCTGAGCAGGGTGGGAGATGTCTGGTTTCTGAATCACTTTGTACCTTTCTTCCTCAGTGTGACCCTTGCACGTGACATTGTAAATGCTCACAGCCATGCCTCACCTTTAGGTGTGCGGAACTGGACGAAGTCCGACAAAGGGCCCATGCCTTTGGAATTACGGGCCTGGATTTTGAAGTAGTACGTGGTATCAAGCGTAAGGTCCTGGATCTGGTGAGTGAGCCTGTCTCCGACCACTGGCTCTATTACCCAGTCGTGGATCTCTGCTTTTATGTCTGTGCTGTAATAAATGATGTAACCTATACACAGAAACAGACAGACATGTGAAATAAACTTGGCACCCACAAACTCCACTCTCGCTTAGAATAAACTATCTCCATCAAACAGCCATGCGTTATTCTCACATAACCACCCAAATTTACTTCCATTTACTTGCACATTATTTATTTAATATACAGTACTATGCAAAAGTCTTAGGCACTTATATATAGCTAGGATGCCTAAGCCTTTGCTCAGTACTGTATTTGTCAACATGGAGCAGGGAGCAAGTTTCTAAGTGCTGTGGGACAAGGGGCAGAGGAGTGCCAGGGGCTGGGAGTGGCACATCCAGCCCTGAGATACGAGACAAGGTCATTTGTTTCCAAACAAATGGTTAATTGATCATTAGAGAATGTCTTTCTGGTGCTTCCCACTCCCTCTCCCCTCTCTTCCCCTTTTCCCAAGCATGCTTCCCCGCTCCCTGCCTCTGTCCCACTCAGTCCACAACAGAGGCCCATATCAGAATCAGGTTTATCATCACTCATATGTGTCATGCAATTGGTTTTTTTTGTGACAACAGTACATAAAATTACTACATTGCTGGGCAAAAAGTCTTAGGTACTCTAACAATACATATACATATTGTGCCTAAGACTTCTGCACACTACTGTATTTAATTCTCTCTCTCTCTGTAGAATCTCCACTGTCTGTATCGTGGGCAATTAACTTCACGCTATTGTAAATGTTTCTTCTCCAGGCAGTTAATACTCTAGCTAGCCACCTCAAACCCCTGTATCTATTACCCATGTCATTGCACTGCACTTAAGCACATCAAATCACTTTTTATAATGCTGATAAATAAATGCTGCTATGTATTTATTCACATTTTCCGTATCTGTTTCAACCTATGACTTCATAATTCATTTTATAATTGTTGAAGGTTGGCATCTTTTGCTGTATGTCACTCCAACACACCACAGCAAATTCCTACTACATGTAAATGTATGCAATGACTAAAGCTTGGATGAGTGGAGATTGCTGACCGCACCACACACTCCACTCACAGCTCTCCTTATTACCAAACCCCTTCCCCCCAGTTCCTGCTTCTACTAATGAACGCTTGGTTTACGATGAGTTAAACTACAGAGATTGCTCAGCTTCACTGAGATTCCTGCCTCAGAACCACTGGCCCCCAACTTATTGGCAGCATCTATCCTTCCACCCTCTGCTGCTATGATCTTGTGGCCTGAAATGATCGTGCAGCCAGCCTCACTGGAACTCCACTGCCTGTGTCCTGAGCATCAACATGTCCTTCCCAACAACTGAGGCCCATTTCAACTCCTTCATTCAGTCCTTCCCTTTAGTTGGTCCTACAAGTTTCCCTGAACTCTCCAACCAGCTTCTGCCCTCTGCTCCCCCATCCCCACACAATCCCAGACAATGGCAGGGCCACACAATCCACATGCTCAGCCCAGAGGTACTTCTCTGTTCAGCTCCTGTTTTCACCCAGTGTCCGCTTTCATGAAACAACAGCAAGACATCACAGGAATATGAAATGCTCCTTTCAAGTCAGATAATTCATGCTTTACCAGTTTAACCTCAGTGGGAGCTGCGGTTACAGAAATGTTGAGGGGGAGTTAGGGCCCCATTCTTCCTGATGGATCCAATGAAATGTCATTTATCCAAACTTCTAAATACTCAGAGAAGCCCACTTCATCCCAACATTTCCTTTTGTAAACTGTTCCTTTTGATCACACTGTAGTGAAAGGTGAACACTGCCCACTCTGCCCTCAGTCTCCACAGCCTGCGGTCACCCCGCCCCAGCAGCTCAGCCTGCGGTCACCCCGCCCCAGCAGCTCATGCAGGTTTCCCCGCCCCAGCAGCTCAGCCTGCGGTCACCCCGCCCCAGCAGCTCATGCTGCGGTCACCCCACCCCAGCAGCTCAGCCTGGGGTCACCCCGCCCCAGCAGCTCATGCAGGTTTCCCCGCCCCAGCAGCTCAGCCTGCGGTCACCCCGCCCCAGCAGCTCATGCTGCGGTCACCCCGCCCCAGCAGCTCAGCCTGCGGTCACCCCGCCCCAGCAGCTCAGCCTGCGGTCACCCCGCCCCAGCAGCTCATGCTGCGGTCACCCCACCCCAGCAGCTCAGCCTGCGGTCACCCCGCCCCAGCAGCTCGTGCTGTGGTCACCCCGCCCCAGCAGCTCAGCCTGCGGTCACCCCGCCCCAGCAGCTCGTGCTGCGGTCACCCCGCCCCAGCAGCTCAGCCTGCGGTCACCCCGCCCCAGCAGCTCAGCCTGCGGTCACCCCGCCCCAGCAGCTCGTGCTGCGGTCACCCCGCCCCAGCAGCTCGTGCTGCGGTCACCCCGCCCCAGCAGCTCGGCCTGCGGTCACCCCGCCCCAGCAGCTCGGCCTGCGGTCACCCCGCCCCAGCAGCTCAGCCTGCGGTCACCCCACCCCAGCAGCTCAGGCTGCGGTCACCCCGCCCCAGCAGCTCGGCCTGCGGTCACCCCGCCCCAGCAGCTCAGCCTGCGGTCACCCCGCCCCAGCAGCTCAGCCTGCGGTCACCCCGCCCCAGCAGCTCGTGCTGCGGTCACCCCGCCCCAGCAGCTCGTGCTGCGGTCACCCCGCCCCAGCAGCTCGGCCTGCGGTCACCCCGCCCCAGCAGCTCAGCCTGCGGTCACCCCGCCCCAGCAGCTCAGGCTGCGGTCAACCCACCCCAGCAGCCTCATGCTGCGGTCACCCCGCCCCAGCAGCTCAGCCTGCGGTCACCCCGCCCCAGCAGCTCAGCCTGCGGTCACCCCGCCCCAGCAGCTCAGGCTGCGGTCACCCCGCCCCAGCAGCTCAGGCTGCGGTCAACCCACCCCAGCAGCCTCATGCTGCGGTCACCCCGCCCCAGCAGCTCAGCCTGCGGTCACCCCGCCCCAGCAGCTCAGCCTGCGGTCACCCCGCCCCAGCAGCTCAGCCTGCGATCACCCCGCCCCAGCAGCCTCATGCAGGTTTCCCAGTACCTGTTATCTTCCCATTGGCTTCTGCTGGTGGCTGCCAGTTCACGATGATGGTTCTGGGCTTGCCTTCCTTGCTGACCACAGTTAGATCCTTGGGAGGAGATGTTGGCACTGAGATAAACAGGGAAACGTGAGGAAGGGCCTAACACTGAACCAGGTATTCAAAGCATGGATTAATGAACCGGAGAAGCTGAGTTAAATCCCATATTGACAGTGTGAGAACTTGGAAAACAATACAGGTGACATCAGAATCAAAATCAGGTTTATTATCACTGATATATTCAATGAAATGTGTTGCTTTACGGCAGCACTGACAGTGCAAGACATAAAAGCTACAACAATAAATAGCAATGGATGATATTAAAAGTGACATATGGCCTCCTGTACTGTCATGATCAGGCCACTTTCAGGTTGGAAAAGCAACAACTCTCTCAGTGCAGCCTCCAATGTGATGGCATTAACATTAATTTTTCCAACTTATGGAAATTTTCCCCCTCCTCTCTTCTTCAATTCTCCACTCTGGCTCCCTTCTTATTTCTTCTCCTCACCTGCCTATCACCTCTTTCTACCCCACAGAACCATAGAACATTACAGCACAGAAACAGGCCTTTTGGCCCTTCTTGGCTGTGCCAAATCATTTTTCTGCTTAGTTCCACTGACCTGCACCTGACCTTATCCCTCCATACACCTCTCATCCATGTACCTGTCCAAGTTTTTCTTAAATGTTAAAAGTTACCACTTCATCTGGCAGCTCATTCCACACTCCCACCACTCTCTGTGTGAAGAAGCCCCCCCAATGTTCCCTTTAAACTTTTCCCCCTTCACCCTTAACCCATGTTCTCTGGTTTTTTTCTCCCCTTGCCTCAGTGGAAAAAACCCACTTGCATTCACTCTATCTATACCCATCATAATTTTATATACCTCTATCAAATCTCCCCTCATTCTTCTACGCTCCAGGGAATAAAGTCCTAACCTATTCAACCTTTCCCTGTAACTGAGTTTCTCAAGTCTTGGTAACATCCTTGTAAACCTTCTCTGCACTCTTTCAATCTTATTTATATCCTTTCTGTAATTTGGTGACCAAAACTGCACACAATACTCCAAATTTGGCCTCACCAATGCCTTATACAACCTCACCATAACATTCCAACTCTTATACTCAATACTTTGATTTATAAAGACCAATGTACCAAAAGAATAAACCAGGGAAGGTAGTGCACCCGTGGCTGACAAGGGAAATTAGGGATAGTATCAATTCCAAAGAAGAAACATATAAATTAGCCAGAAAAAGCGGCTCACCTGAGGACTGAGAGAAATTCAGAGACAGCAGAGGAGGACAAAGGGCTTAATTAGGAAAAGGAAAAAAGATTATGAGAGAAAACTGGCAGGGAACATAAAAACTGACTGTAAAAGCTTTTAGAGATATGTGAAAAGAAAAAGATTGGTTAAGACAAATGTAGGTCCCTTACAGTCAGAAACAGGTGAATTGATTATGGGGAACAAGGACATGGCAGACCAATTGAATAATACTTTGGTTCTGTCTTCACTAAGGAGGACATAAATAATCTTCCGGAAATAGTAGGGGACTGAGGGTCTAGTGAGATGGAGGAACTGAGAGAAATACATGTTAGTAGGGAAGTGGTGTTAGGTAAATTGAAGGGATTAAAGGCAGATAAATCCCCAGGGCCAGATGGTCTGCATCCCAGAGTGCTTAGGGAAGTAGCCCAAGAAATAGTGGATGCATTAGTGATAATTTTTCAAAACTCTTTAGATTCTGGACTAGTTCCTGAGGACTGGAGGGTGGCTAATGTAACCCCACTTTTTAAAAAAGGAGGGAGAGAGAAACCGGGGTATTATAGATCGGTTAGCCTAACATTGGTGGTGTGGAAAATGCTAGAGTCAGTTATCAAAGATGTGATAACAGCACATTTGGAAAGCGGTGAAATCATCGGACAAAGTCAGCATGGATTTGTGAAAGGAAAATCATGTCTGACGAATCTCATAGAATTTTTTGAGGATGTAACTAGTAGAGTGGATAGGGGAGAACCAGTGGATGTGGTATATTTGGATTTTCAAAAGGATTTTGACAAGGTCCCACACAGGAGATTAGTGTGCAAACTTAAAGCACATGGTATTGATGTGGATAGAGAATTGGTTGGCAGACAGGAAGCAAAGAGTGGGAATAAATGGGACCTTTTCAGAATGGCAGGCAGTGACTAGTGGGGTACCGCAAGGCTCAGTGCTGGGACCCCAGTTGTTTACAATATATATTAATGACTTAGATGAGGGAATTAAATGCAGCATCTCCAAGTTTGCGGATGACACGAAGCTGGGCGGCAGTGTTAGCTGTGAGGAGGATGCTAAGGGGATGCAGGGGGACTTGGATAGGTTAGGTGAGTGGGCAAATTCATGGCAGATGCAATTTAATGTGGATAGATGTCAGGTTATCCACTTTGGTGGCAAAAACAGGAAAACAGATTATTATCTCAATGGTGGCCAATTAGGAAAAGGGGAGGTGCAACGAGACCTGGGTGTCATTGTACACCAGTCATTGAAAGTGGGCATGCAGGTGCAGGCGGTGAAAAAGGCAAATGGTATGCTGGCATTCATAGCAAGAGGATTCGAGTACAGGAGCAGGGAGGTACTACTGCAGTTGTACAAGGCCTTGGTGAGACCACACCTGGAGTATTATGTGCAGTTTTGGTCCCCTAATCTGAGGAAAGACATTCTTGCCATAGAGGGAGTACAAAGAAGGTTCACCAGATTGATTCCTGGGATGGCAGGGCTTTCATATGATGAAAGACTGGATCAACTAGGCTTATACTCGCTGGAATTTAGAAGATTGAGGGGGGATCTTATTCTAAAGGGATTGGACAGGCTAGATGCAGGAAGATTGTTCCCAATGTTGGAGAAGTCCAGAACGAGGGGTAACAGTTTGAGGATAAAGGGGAAGCCTTTTAGGACCGAGATGAGGAAAAACTTCTTCACACAGAGAATGGTGAATCTGTGGAATTCTCTGCCACAGGAAACAGTTGAGGCCAGTTCACTGGCTATATTTTAGAAGGAGTTAGATATGGCCCTTGTGGCTACGGGGGTCAGGGGGTATGGAGAGAAGGCAGGTACAGTGTTCTGAGTTGGATGATCAGCCATGATCAAACTGAATGGCGGTGCAGGCTCGAAGGGCTGAATGGCCTACTCCTGCACCTATCTTCTATGTTTCAAAAAAGAAGCTCTCTTTACGACCCTATCTACCTGTGACGCCACTTTTAGGGAATTTTATATCTGTATTCACAGATCCCTCTGTTCTACTGCACTCCTCAGTGCCTTACCTTTTACCTTGTATGTTCTACCTTGGTTTGTCCTTCCAAAGTGCAATACTTCACACTGAGGCATGAGGAACAGCTTCTATCCCAGAGCTGTGGCCTCCATCACACCGCTCCCACAGAACAATGACTGAAACTGTGAGCACACACATGCACACACAAGGACTCAAATACTTGCACTAACGGCACTTTGTGCATTGCTGTGATATTCTGGTGCTGCTGCGACTTATTTTCTGGTACTTATCTATTTAATACTGTTTTTCTATTACTGTCTTGTTTTTATCTACCGCTTCATTTAATTGCCTGAGAGGAAGCCAAACAGAGTTTCATTGTACCTGTGTATAATGACAGTAAAGATCGTTCAATTCAATTCAAATTCAAATTGTCTGTATTAAACTCCATCTGCCATTTTTCAGCCCATTTTTCCAGCTGGTCCAAGTCCCTCTGCAGGCTCTGAAAACCTTCCTCACTGTCTACTACACCTCCAATCTTTGTATCATCAGCAAACTTGCTGATCCAATTTACCACATTATCATCCAGATCATTGATATAGATGACAAATAACAATGGACCCAGCACTGATCCCTGTGGCACACCACTAGTCACAGGCCTCCACTCAGAAAAGCAATCCTCCACTACCACTCTTTGGCTTCTTCCATTGAGCCAATGTCTAATCCAATTTACCACCTCTCCATGTATACCTAGCAACTGAATTTTCCTAACTAACCTCCCATGCGGGACCTTGTCAAAGGCCTTACTGAAGTCCACGTAGACAATATTCACTGCCTTCCCTTCATCCACTTTCCTGGTAACCTCCTCGAAAAACATGACCTACCACGCACAGCCATGTTGACTCTCCCTAATAAGTCCCTGTCTATCCAAATACTTGTACATCCTACCTCTTAGTACTCCTTCCAATAATTTAGCTACTACCGATGTCAAACTTACTGGTCTATAAATTCCCGGATTACTTTTAGAGCCTTTCCCCCCCAACTCCTGGTTGCCCTCCTCCTTCCCATTCTCCCATGGTCCACTCTCCACTCCACTTCTTCTCCAGCCCTTCACCTTTTCCACCTATCGCCTCCCAGCTTTGTACTTCACGCCTCCCCCACCTGCCTGATTTCATCTATCACCTTCTAGCCTGTCCTCCATTCCCTCTTCTCACCTTCTTATTCCGCTTCTTCCCCTTCCCTTTCCAGTCCTGAAACTTGCTTATTCATTTCCATAGATGCTGCCTGACCTGTTGAGTTCCTCTATCTATCAAGGACTTATATACAGAGAGGTGCTGGAAAATGGCCAGTAAAATTCTGAAGGATCCAATCCACCCTGCTCATGGACTGTCTGCCCCAATCTCATCAGGGAGAAGGCGACATAGCATCCATGCCAGGACCGCCAGACTTAAAAACAGTTAGTATCCTCAAGCAGTGAAGCTGATCAACACTTCCACCCACTAACCCATCCCTGAAAACCCCCCACCACCACTACTTTATCATTTCTTGTCAGAGTCAACTTACATACAGACATTCCTTTGCCAAGCATCACTTTATGGACATGCAATCAATGTTTATAAGCAATGTATACAGTATAAGCATCTTATGTATTTATATTTATTGTGTTTTTTTATTATTGTGCCCTTTATCTTAATGTGTTTTTTTTTCTGAAACAGATCCAGAGAAACAATAATTTCATTCTCCTTTACACTTGTGTACTGGAAATAACATTAAATAATCTTGAATCTTGAATTTTGAGTGTATGTCCTCATAGGACCAGTCTTCATTTGAGAGTCTGGGGTGTAAGCAAGATATTTGCCTGCCTCCTCACAGCCACTGAACTAGTTAATCAAGAGCAGAAAGCTTAGCTGATAAACCTGAGTCAGACAGACCCAGGGACCTTTATTTTCCTGAAACCAGTTGGTCTTCCAGTGCAGTGAGAAGTCTGTAAGGGAATGCCGGCAGCTGGCTGCTGGTGTCTGGGTTACGATCAAGGGAGAGACTGCTGTCACTGGACATGTATGGCTGAATCCTGGCTAACAGTCTCTAATGTGCTTGATTGGGTGTATAGTTCAGAGGCCATATGAGTGGCATTGGTGCTCTGCATTAGGATGTTGGTTTAATGACAATGATTATAAATGTAGGCATGTACTGACTACTTTGAACAAAAACACTAATGATTGGAAGTACTCAGTGTGTGAGGCAGTGTCTGAGTAGTCAGCATTTCTTTTTGAGAGCCGGCGTCAGGACTGAGATGGGAAAGGAAGAATTATCGGTGTACAGCAGGACAGGGGAGGGATAGGGCCAATGTTGGAGGTGAGAGGTGGAACCAGATGGGAAGGGGAAAATAGGCAGGTTGGGAAAGGGATGGCTAGATGAACAAAGGGAGAAGAAAACTGAATGATTAACTGGGCTTGCATAGGAGAGGAGCACTGGGGACCACGAATGACTGGAACTGTAAACTTACTGTTCACAGTGTTTCACTGTAAGGTACCTGAGTGCTTAGCTTCTCTGTAGCAATAAGGAAGGTCAAGGACAAGCAGGTTGGTGAGGGAGTGGAAAGGAGAGATAAAAAGACATTCGACAGGAAGATCAAGATGACCACTGCAGACACATGTACAGGCTCCACGAAGCAGATGTGTCATCCAGTTCTCTATAGACTCTTCAGATCACATAATATTTTCTGTAGATATTTTCATACATTTTGTTGAAATAATTCTCCTATGATCACAAACTGATCGGTCTGGAAGCAAAGAATGAATGCATTGATAATTTATTCCGGACCTACCAGTTTCAAATGTTGTTCCATGTGCTGTCATGCTCCAGGTACTTGACCTCCGACCCTTTGTGACCTTCACAGAGAATTCGTAGAGTGTGTTTGGTTTCAGCCCTGAGACAATATAACTCAACGTAGTGGTGTCTGCAGTCTAAGAAGGGAATAGATTTACACTGTATCAGAGCCAGTGAAAGCAGGCTCATTTAGCGCACACTGAGCCAGCCCAGGAGCTGCTGTACTCCGATACACACTGAATCACGTCTATTATCACTGTCTTACATAATGTGAAATTAGCTGTTTTCTAACAGCAACATAGCGCAATGGCATAAAAATGGCAGCACTGTAGTGCAGTGGTTAGTGTAACACTTTATAGCGCAGCGATCAGGGTCAAATTCCCACCGCTGTCTGTAAATCCTAGAATAAACAAGTAGTGCAAAAAAAGGAATAACGAGCTAGAGTTCATCCCCAGCGCACCCGGCCTCCTTTAACCACAAGAAAGAGACAGTGTAGAAGGCACAAAGGCAGGCAAAGGCTCACCTTGTACTTGGTGTTGGCAGGGTAGTTGGTTTTCCAGTGCACCGTGTAATATCGCGCGTCAGTGATCTTCTGGTTCTTGGGCAGCGAGCTGTCAGCCCAGGTCACTCGGATGGTGTCGTGGGTGAGCACAGTGGCCTGCACTCCAACAGGGGGCATCATGGGGCTGGGGTCTGGTACTGGAGTGTATGGATTATCGAAAAGATCAATTAAATAAACTTCTGAAGGGTCAAAAGGGTCTGAGGGATAAATTAAACAGGCAAAATGTTTGTGAAACAGATAAATGATAAACCATGCAAGGGCAGGGGAAAGTAACGAAAGACAGTGATTCCATGAGAGCAGTGCAGCAGGAAGGCATGAAATAGAGGAGAAACAAAGAAAGAAACTGAGGTTACTAATTAGAGCAAGAGTTCAATACACCAACATTACAAATGTGTTTATCTGTCAACGTGACCAGACAGCCACAGTCATGCAATGTCCCACACAAATAAATATATACAGGACCCATAGAATCAAACACCCAAAGACCAGACAGTGATGCACACCCAACAACTGAAAGGGCCTCTTGCCTAATGATTCAAAATGTCACACGCACAGTAACCCAACCAACTACAACCTCAGCAACTAGAACAGTCGCACACCAGATATCAGGCTTTTTGGAGTTTCAGAAAAGATAGAAAAGGAGATAAAAGAGGAGCTGGGAGGATACTAATCAGGGTCAAGATCACAGGGCATTCAGGGGAGACATAACGGAGGGTTCAGACACTGAGCCCACTTGGGTAGAACTCAGGAACGGAAAGGGTGTGTTCACACTAATAGGATTGTACTACAGACCCATGAACAGCTACCGGGACACTGAGAAACAGATATGTAAACAGATTAACGAAATGTGTAAAAATAATAGGGTTATTGTTGTGGGGGATTTCAACCATATCAAGCTAAGATAAACTGGGACCTTCTGAGTGCAAGGGGTTTAGATGCGGTAGAATTTGTTAACTGTATCCAAAAGGGTTTTTTAAATCAATATGTGGACAGTCTAATGAGAGGAGGGGCTATACTGGATCTGGTGTTGGGTAATGAGCCTGGCAAGGTGACCGACCTTTCAGTGGGTGAGCAGTTAGGGAACAGTGACCTCAACTCCTTAACTTTCAGGATAGCTATAGATAAGGAGCAGCATGGTCCTTGCAGCTGAGCCTTAAATTGGAATAGAGCAAATTACGGGGCCATTAGGCAGAAACTAAGAAGAGTTAATTAGGAAAGTCATTTTTCTGGCAAGTCTACCTCAGTGGAGGGTGTTTAAAGATCAATTGCACAGAGTACAGGAAGGGTATGGTCCTGGTAGAAGGAAAGATGGGGATGGAAAGAACCTTGGATGTTCAGAGAGCCAATGAATTTGGTCAAGAAGAAAAACATAAAGTATGTAAAGCTTTGGAAGTTCAGATCAAATGGAGCACATGAGAAACATAAAGAAGCCAGGAAAGAACTAAAAGAGGGAATTCGGAAAGCCAGGAGGGGCTGTGAAAAGTCCTTGGCGAATGGAATTAAGATGAATCCCAAAGCATTCTATACTTATATGAAGAGCAAGAGGGCAGACTGCCCTCAAACTGCTACTTCTTTGGAATTGATACTATCCCTAATTTCTCTTGTCAGCCACGGGTGCACTACCTTCCTTGATTTATTCTTTTGCCAAATTGGGATGAACAATTGTTGTAGTTCATCCATGCAACCTTTAAATGCTTGCCATTGCATATCCACCGTCAATCCTTTAAGTGTCATTTGCCAGTCTATCTTAGCAATTCACGTCTCATACCTTCAAAGTTACCCCTCTTTAAGTTCAGAACCTTTGTTTCTGAATTAACTATGTCACTCTCCATATTAATGAAGAATTCCACCATATTATGGTCACTCTTACCCAAGGGGCCTCTCACGACAAGATCGCTAATTAACCCTTCCTCATTGCTCAAAACCCAGTCCAGAATAGCCTGCTCTCTAGTTGGTTCCTCGACATGTTGGTTCAAAAAACCATCCCGCATACATTCCAAGAAATCCTCTTCCTCAGCACCTTTACCAATTTGGTTCACCCAGTCTACATGTAGATTGAAGTCACCCATTATAACTGCTGTTCCTTTATTGCACACATTTCTAATTTCCTATTTAATACCATCTCCGACCTCACTACTACTGTTAGGTGGCCTGTACACAACTCCCACCAGCGTCTTCTGCCCCTTAGTGTTACGCAGCTCTACCCATATCGATTCCACATCTTCCCGGCTTATGTCCTTCCTTTCTATTGCGTTAATCTCTTCTTTAACCAGCAACGCCACCCCACCTCCCCTTCCTTCATGTCTATCCCTCCTGAATATTGAATATTCTTGAACGTTGAGCTCCCATCCCTGGTCACCCTGGAGCCATGTCTCTGTGATCCCAACTATATCATAATCATTAATAACAATCTGCACTTTCAATTCATCCACCTTATTACGAATGCTCCTTGCATTGACACATAAAGCCTTCAGGCGCTCTTTTACAACTCTCTTAGCCCTTGTACAATTATGTTGAAAAGTGGCCCTTTTTAATGCTTGCCCTGGATTTGTCGGCCTGCCACTTTTACTTTTCTCCTTTGTACTTTTTGCTTCTACGCTCACTTTACACCCCTCTGTCTCTCTGCACTGGTTCCCATCCCTCTGTTGTGAACTAACCTCCTCACGCCTAGCCTCTTTAATTTGATTCCCACCCCCCAACCATTCTCGTTTAAAGTCACCTCAGTAGCCCCCGCTAATCTCCCTGCCAGGATATTGGTCCCCCTAGGATTCAAGTGTAACCCGTCCTTTTTGTACAGGTCATGCCTGTGCCAAAAGAGGTCCCAATGATCCAAAAACTTGAATCCCTGCCCCCTGCTCCAATCCCTCAGCCACGCATTTATCCTCCACCTCATCGCATTCCTACTCTCACTGTCGCGTGGCACAGGCAGTAATCCCGAGATTACTACCTTTGCGGTCCTTTTTCTCAACTCCCTTCCTAGCTCCCTATATTCTCCTTTCAGGACCTCATCCCTTTTCCTACCTATGTCATTGGTACCTATATGTACCACGACCTCTGGCTCCTCACCCTCCCACTTCAGGATATCTTGGACACGATCAGAAATATCCCGGACCCTGGCACCAGGGAGGCAAACTACCGTCCGGGTCTCTGGACTGCGTCCACAGAATCGCCTATCTGACCCCCTTACTATCGAGTCCCCTATCACAACTGCCCTCCTCTTCCTTGCCCTACCCTTCTGAGCTACAGGGCCAGACTCTGTGCCGGAGGCACGGCCACTGTCGCTTCCCCCGGGTAAGCTGTCCCCCCCAACAGTACTCAAACAGGAGTACCTGTTGTTAAGGGGCACAGCCACCGGGGTACTCCCCATCACCTGACTTTTCCCCTTCCCCCTCCTAACCGTGACCCACTTGTCTGCCTCCCGTGGCCCCGGCGTGACCACCTGCCTTCCACTCCTCTCTATCACCTCCTCGCTCTCCCTGACCAGACGAAGGTCATCGAGCTGCAGCTCCAGTTCCGTAACGCGGTCCCTTAGGAGCTGCATCTCGATGCACTTGGCGCAGATGTAGACGTCCGGGAGGCTTGGAGACTCCAGGGCCTCCCACATCCGACACCGAGAACAGCAAACTGCCCTCACAGTCATAATGCCCCTCTCCTCAAATAGCAACAGAAAATGAATGTCAAACCTTCCTCGCCTCGCCCGCTTCCGCCTAAGCCCGTTGAGCCGAAGCCCTTAAGCCTTCACTCTGCTCCCGGCTCACTCCGCCGCCCGCAAACTATGCTGCCTGCTCTATGAGGCTTTGTTCCTTTTAAATCTGCCGCGCTGCACTGCCCGACGTCACACGCCTGCGCAGTCCCGCCTCTCAGAAAGCCGTTGGAGAAAAAAAATAACGAAAATTTCAAAAATGTCTTTCTCGGCACTCCCACTCAGACTCTCAGACTCCTTCTTCGAATCAAACCCGAAGCAGGATGTCTGCCCTTTTAAATCTGCCGCGCTGCACTGCCCGACGTCACACGCCTGCACAGTCCTGCCTCTCAGAAAGCCGTTGGAGAAAAAAAATAACGAAAATTTCAAAAATCTCTTTCTCGGCACTCCCACTCAGACTCTCAGACTCCTTCTTCGAACAACACCAAACTCAACAAGCCAGGGCAGCCTTACTCTCAACATCTGGAGTAATCACACTCTCAGTCCCCAGAGTAATTGCACAGTGAGAGCCTTTGGACACTCTCTGATGTGTTGCTGTCTTCCTGAACTTCCATCACAGTTGAGACTTAGACCCTGCCTCTCCAATGACATTCCCAATTCCACCCTTTTCCTATTCCTACCCTTCTGACTCCTGATCTTTCTTCTAACTCTGCTGCCATCTTGGAGGAGATCAGCAAATGAACCACAAACAGCACGTAGTTATAAACATATTATTTATAAACAGAATAACATGCCAGTTGAACACAAACATCAGAGATTCTGTAGATGCTGGAAATCCAGAGAAAAACATACAAAATGCTGGAGGAATTCAGGAGGTCACAGAGTGGAATAAACAATCAATGTTTTGGACCAAGACCCTTTATCAGGTCTGCTTTGTTTGATTTACTTGCTGGTGAGTGGTGAGAGTCTCATCCTTTGGCAGTCAAAATCACGATGAATAACTTGAAATTGCAATCCCCTGGGAAAGTATTGGAAACCAACCCTAGAGTTCGACATTTCAGCTCTTCACTCTTCTCACCCTAATGAGTGAAGAGACTTCTGTTTTTCAAAGAAAATCAAAGGCTATGGGCAAAGTGGTGGTGTATGGTTAGCATAATGCTTTATAGTGCCGGTGATCACTGAAAGGAGTTCAATTCTCACCGCTGTCTACGAGGACTTTCTGCATTCTCCCCATGACCACATGGGTTGCCTTCAGGTGTTGCTGCTTCTTCTCACAGTCCCAAAACACACAGGTTAGAGTTAGTAAGTTGTGGGCCTGTTATGTTGGTGCTGGAAGCATGGCGACACTTGAAGGCTGTCCCCTGCATAACCCTCACTGATATAATTTGTCACAAAAGACATATTTCACTGCATGTTTCAATGTACATATGACAAATGAAGCTAATCTTCAATCTTTACCAACATCAACACCAGAATTAACCCTGAATCATTCTCAGCCCAAACTGTGCACCCTTCCAGCTGAAAGCAGGCTAACTATAATTTGAAACGGTGCATGCATTCTGAGAGTTACAGAGGCATTGTAAATCAGAGCATGAGAGCAGACTGGTGGAATGTTTCTCTGTTACCGGTTAGTGGTCTGGTGGCTGTGCTCTCATACAGAGGGATTCCTTCGCCAACCTTGTTGTATGCTTTCAGTGTGATCACGTAGTGTGAGTTTGGCTCTGGAAAAGAGAAGAAATGACTGAGTATCTGGAGTAACATGCTCTCTCCTCCCTGCAATCCTGGGTCCTGCCATGTTCACCAGTACTTCACCCCATCACTTGCTGATCTCAGTGGCTACTGGTGTGTCAGTTCATGAAGGTGCAGACTGCAGTTCCAGGAATCCTGCTCTTAATCACTGCCCTTCCAGGCAAGGACAGGGAGCAGAAGTGTGCAATTTGGTGAGGCTGGCAACATTCAACACCTAGTCCAAGCCAGAGGATTGGTCACTTCCACTGCTAATCTATTGAGTAAAGTAACAATAGACATTTCACAGGCTGCTTCTCTTTAAAGCAGAAAATTAAAGGTGGATATTTGCAATAATGTCTTTTAAAGTCCCAGCAGCTGCCAATGGCTAGAATCTTTGTGCTTGGGTGGTTTGGTGGAGATATATATCTTGCAAATGGGGTGTAAGGCATTCCTTCCCTCTACTTGCCTGTAGGTCATCCTTAGGCAAGGTGTAGCCACCCCTCCACCCCAGCAACAATCAGGGCCATGGGAGCAGCTGGTGCATATCACAAGTCCTGGTTATGTGACTACTGACACCAGGCAAACACACTCTGAAGAGTAGTGATAATAGCTGGAATCACCTGCCTTGTAAAGACACTGCCCAGAAGAAGGCAATGCCAAACTACTTATGCAGAAAAATTTGCCAAGAGCTATCAAGGCCACGAAAAGACCACAATCGCCCAGGTTGTACGTAACGGCACACAATGAACGAATGAACCCTATTTGTATCGATCATCACCAAACACCATGACCACACTCAACATCTATGGACTAAACTCCCTCTGGTACAGACCCAACCAGTCGAAACTTCTCTACAGGGGTCAGGTATATCTGCTAAAGATTAAATAATTAAGAGAAGCAGGGGAGGAGATTCATCTCTCCCACCCTTCCCATCACTGGTGATTCTACAGCATAGTCCACTGCACCATGTCACTATACAGTCATTTAAAGCTTCTCAGCAAATAACGAAATCTTCTATGTTGCCCCAGCAAGAGCTCCTCACAATTATGCATAGATTCAAAACAGAATTCCATCATGAAGTTCCACTTAAATATGTTAACTATAAAAACAGTCATGTGGTTTAACATAAGCTTCAGGCAGATTAAATAATTAACACAAGAGATACTGAGATGCTGGAAATCTAGAGGAAAAAACATAAAACTCTGGAGGATTAGCAAGTCAGCAGCATCTATGGAGAGGAATGAAAAGGTGACATTTCAGGCTGAGAACCTGAAAGTTTTTGTCGAAGTGTCTTGGCCTGAAACATCAACTGTCCATTCATCTCCACAGATAGTTCCTAACCTGCTGAGATTAAATAGTTGTTATCAAGTTCTGCTGTTACAATATTTGAGAGAAGAGTTAATTGGCTAAGCAGACAAAGATATATGTTACCCTGGATCCACCATTGCCAGTGTTCATCACTCACCCAGATTCTCGATGGTGTAGTAACGTTGCTTATAGTCGACACGGATGGTCTCTGCATGCGGGCTGCCAATTCCATAGCCGATAGTATAACCCCTCACAACAATGTTCTGATTTTCAGGTGGTGTCCAACTCACAACAATGTGGTTAATAAGAGGCCGCACATGGAGAGAGCTAGGCTTGTCTGGAACCCGCGATTCTGTAAAATACCAAAGCAATAAATACAAACAATCTAACCTAACAATCAACCAGTAAATACAACCTGCCTCTAAATAATCAGTCGGTATATACAACCAGTCAAACCCGACAATCAGCCTGTCTATAGAACAGATATAACCCTAATAATTAGCTGATAAATACAACAGGTCTAACCCAACAATCAGCCAGTAAATACAACAGGTCTAACCCAACAATCAGCCAGTAAATACAACTGGTCTCTAACCGAACAATCAGCCTGTCAATAAAACTGGTCTTACCCAACAATCAACCAGTAAATACAACTGGTCTCTAACCCTACAGTCAGCTGGTAAATAACCGGACCAACTCAACAATTAGCCAGCAGAGAAGTGAACATTATCACAAGTCTCCAGTGACAGCCCACATGCCCAAACTGAATCACCCCATCAGGATTCCAGCCACAAGACCCCTGTGAAGAGTGCCCCCATGCAAACTGAATCACCCCTTCAGGACTCTAGCCACAGCCGCATCCTGAGGTCGAGAGGGACAAAATTCCCACTCCATCATCAGATGTAGAACAATGTTCAATGTTCATATTGATTTCTGTGGGTGGACCACTCTCAGATAGAAATGAACACAGACTGACAGACCTGTCCTTTCCCAGCAATGCTCTCTACCTTGGCCAGGGTATCAAACCCGCAGAAGGAGACACAGCCCCCAGGAGTTCCAGTGTTGGATGGATGAATGAAGGCAGCCACCCAGGACACATAACTACGATAATGATGATGATGTTTGTGGCCACAGACCCATGTCAGGAGTATAGTCACCCTCAAGCAGAGGGTTTCTGCACGTTAAGGCCTCCTCTGCACCTCCACTTCTGAGCAAGGTCATCCTCCTCCACTTCTTCCCTAAGATGACCACCACTGAGGGGGATCCCATATTCCAATTTCACACCCTTCCTGATACTTTAATGCCTGTCAATGTCCACCTTGAATATATTGGTTGACTTTACCTCAGCAGCCTGGGACAGAGTGGTCAAATCAACGACGACCTTCTGAGGAGAAACTTGTCCTAACTTCCAAATGAAGTCAGCTATTCCCTATTCTAAATGATGACATTTGCAGCAGATCATTCTCTCAGCATCCACTCTGAGAAACCCTCTCAGGACTTTATATGCTTCAATATAATCAATTCTTTGAAACTCCAGAAAGATTAAGTCAAACCTCCTCACCCTCTCTTCATATGTCAACCCTTTATTTGAAGAATCCACTACTGAACATTCTCCTACCTCTCCAATGCAGGTCGAACCCAACCGGTGAAATCCAACCAATCAAATCTAACAATCAGCCTATCAATTCAAACAGTGCAACCCAACAATTAGTCAGTGAATACAGCCAGACTAACCAAACAATCAGCTGGTATGAACAGATTAACCCAACGATCAACTGGTATGAACAACCAGATTAACCCAATGATCAACTAGTATATACAACCGCTCTAACCCAACAATCAGCTGGTATATACAACTGGTCTATGCCAACAATTAGCCTGTAAATACAACTAGTCTAACCCAACAAGTATCCAGTATATACAACCAGTCTTTTTTTAAATAATTTTTTTATTAATATACAACCAGTCTAACCTAACAATCACACAGTAAATACAACAGTCAAACTCTGCAGAAGGAGACTCAGCCCCACAGAATTCCAGGTTTGGGTTTAGATATGAAAGCAGCTCTGGTAAGGTTAAGTCAAACCTCCTTAACCTTTCTTCATATGTCAACCCTTCATCCCAGGAATCCACTGCTGAACCTTCTCCAATGCTGGCACATCATTCCTTAAATATAGAGACTAGAACTGCTTACAGTTTCCATCTGACTCTTCACAGGTCTGGAAAGTTGTGTCAAAACTTCCCTCCTTCCAAACACAAGTGCCTGGGGGTGAAGGACAAGTTTCCATTTGTCTTCCTAAGTACAGAAACTATAGAACTAGTAACAAAGAGCAATGCAAGGTTAGCAAAAAGGAAGCAGAGAGGAAGGCCTCCGAGAGGATGATCACTGCACACAGATCAGACTCCGGTAGGTACTCTCTATCCATCCAACAACCAACTCAAGCAGTCCTGCCCATAGTGTATGTGTGATACAGCAGTGTAAAGGAAAATTTCCTCCATTCAAAACCTGTGCCATTGCTGCCTAGGGACTAGTTGAAATGACAAATAGAGGGAGGGGACTTTGTGTCCAGCTCTTGCTGTCCTGGCCCCACAAGTACACAAACAAAGGAAAGAGAAGCACAAAAAGGCGATCTGCCCCTTGACACTGGTTTCAGTAGAGTCATGACTGATCTTTCACCATATCACCACTTTCTTCCATTAATCCCTTCATTCCTTTAACAGCCCAAAATCAATCTGCCTCTGTCCTGAACATACTCTGACAGCCCTAGGAAAAGATTCCAAAGAGTCACTGCCTCCTGGATAAAGATATTTCTCATTTGTGTCCTGAATGACCGACCACTTCTCCTGAGACTGTGTGCCCTGGTCCTACACATCCCGGCTGAGAAATATAAACTCTGCATCTACACTGTCCAACCCGCCATAAGAGATTATGATGCTTCAGTAGGATTATCTTTCATTTCTTTTAAACTCAGGACAATATAGCCCTACTCTGTCATTTTTTTCTCATTAGGCAAACCACTGAACTTCTGAACTTCAGCTGCACTCCTTCCATTGCAAGTACATAATGTTCTGGCTGCTGTCTCAACTGTGCTCTATAGCAGGACGAAGATTTCACTCTTACAATCAGCAATAAGGGCCAGCATACTGGTTACCTTCTTACTAGCTTGCCGACCCTACATATTAACATTCAACGATTCGAGTAAAAACACACCCAGCTCTATTTAACACAATCGATCCATCACCATTTAAAAATACTCAACCTTTCTAGTTTTTTTATACACAGTGCATAACCTCACAATTTCCACATTATATTCCATTTGTCAATCACTTGTCTATTCAATTAGCCTGTATAATTACAACTTAAAAATTAACAAATTACAACCTCCGAATCTTCCAACTGATATGACAAAGAGGTACAGTCGACGTTTCGGGCCGAGACCCTTCGTCAGGACTCATATACCGTCTAGGTAGTCTCCAGCCTCTTGGTATGAACATAAAATTCTCCAACTTCTAGTAATTCCCTCCCCCTCCCTTCCCCTATCCCTATTTCACTCTGCCACCTCCCCCAGCTGCCTATCACCTCCCTCATGGTTCCGCCTCCTTCTACTACCCATTGTGTTTTCCCCTATTCCTTCTTCAACTTTCCTGCCTATCACCTCCCTGCTTCCCCTCCCCCACCCCTTTATCTTTCCCCTTACTGGTTTTTCACCTGGAACCTTCCAGCCTTCTCCTTCCCACCCTCCCCCACCTCCTTTATAGGGTCTCTGCCCCCTCCCTCTACAGTTCCGGCCTGAAACGTCGACCGATCTTTTCCACGGATGCCGCCCAACCTGCTGAGTTCCTCCAGCGTGTTGTAAATGTTTCTCTCGGACCTTTCCCATCTTCTACTTCTGAAATATCCTGAATCCTCAGGCGGTATTATATGTTTTTCTGTTGATGTAAAATTATCAACTTCCATTGAATGGCTGAAATATATTTTTTGTTGCTATGCTGGAAGGGACAAAGAAGAAGCGTCACTCTGTGTCTAACCTACATCGTAGGGAGCTTCATTCCGTGTCGAACCTACATCGTAGGGAGCTTCACTCCGTGTCTAACGTACATCGTAGGGAGCTTCACTCCGTCTCTAACCTACATCGTAGGGAGCTTCACTCCGTGTCTAACCTACATCGTAGGGAGCTTCACTCCGTGTCTAACCTGCATCGTAGGGAGCTTCACTCCGTCTCTAACCTGCATCGTAGGGAGCTTCACTCCGTCTCTAACCTGCATCGTAGGGAGCTTCACTCCGTCTCTAACCTGCATCGTAGGGAGCTTCACTCCGTCTCTAACCTGCATCGTAGGGAGCTTCACTCCGTCTCTAACCTGCACCGTAGGGAGCTTCACTCTGTGTCTAACCTACACCGTAGGGAGCTTCACTCCGTCTCTAACCTACACCGTAGGGAGCTTCACTCCGTGTCTAACCTACACCGTAGGGAGCTTCACTCCGTGTCTAACCTACACCGTAGGGAGCTTCACTCCGTCTCTAACCTACATCGTAGGGAGCTTCACTCCGTCTCTAACCTACATCGTAGGGAGCTTCACTCCGTCTCTAACCTACACCGCAGGGAGCTTCACTCCGTCTCTAACCTACACCGTAGGGAGCTTCACTCCGTCTCTAACCTACACCGTAGGGAGCTTCACTCCGTCTCTAACCTACATCGTAGGGAGCTTCACTCCGTCTCTAACCTACACCGTAGGGAGCTTCACTCCGTGTCTAACCTACATCGTAGGGAGCTTCACTCCGTCTCTAACCTACACCGTAGGGAGCTTCACTCCGTGTCTAACCTACATCGTAGGGAGCTTCACTCCGTCTCTAACCTACACCGTAGGGAGCTTCACTCCGTGTCTAACCTACATCGTAGGGAGCTTCACTCCGTATCTAACCTACATCGTAGGGAGCTTCACTCCGTGTCTAACCTACACCGTACGGAGCTTCACTCCGTGTCTAACCTACACCGTAGGGAGCTTCACTCCGTGTCTAACCTACACCGTAGGGAGCTTCACTCCGTCTCTAACCTACACCGTAGGGAGCTTCACTCCGTGTCTAACCTACATCGTAGGGAGCTTCACTCCGTGTCTAACCTACACCGTAGGGAGCTTCACTCCGTGTCTAACCTACATCGTAGGGAGCTTCACTCCGTGTCTAACCTACACCGTAGGGAGCTTCACTCTGTGTCTAACCTACATCGTAGGGAGCTTCACCCTGTACCTAACCCATGTTATAGTGTAGGGAGATTCACTCTGCACCTAACCCATGTTATAGAGTTCACTCCGTGTCTAACCTACATCGTAGGGAGCTTCACCCTGCACCTAACCCATGTTATAGAGTTCACTCCGTGTCTAACCTACATCGTAGGGAGCTTCACCCTTCACCTAACCCATGTTATAGAGTTCACTCCGTGTCTAACCTACGTCGTAGGGAGCTTCACCCTGCACCTAACCCATGTTATAGAGTTCACTCCGTGTCTAAACCTACACCGTAGGGAGCTTCACCCTGCACCTAACCCATGTTATAGAGTTCACTCCGTGTCTAAACCTACACCGTAGGGAGCTTCACCCTGCACCTAACCCATGTTATAGAGTTCACTCCGTGTCTAAACCTACACCGTAGGGAGCTTCACTCTGTGTCTAACCTACATCGTAGGGAGCTCCACTCCGTGTCTAACCTACACCGTAGAGAGCTTCACTCTGTGTCTAACCTACATCGTAGGGAGCTCCACTCCGTCTCTAACCTACACTGTAGGGAGCTTCACTCCGTGTCTAACCTACACCGTACGGAGCTTCACTCCGTGTCTAACCTACACTGTAGGGAGCTTCACTCCGTGTCTAACCTACACCGTACGGAGCTTCACTCCGTGTCTAACCTACACCGTAGGGAGCTTCACTCCGTGTCTAACCTACATCGTAGGGAGCTTCACTCCGTGTCTAACCTACATCGTAGGGAGCTTCACTCCGTGTCTAACCTACATCGTAGGGAGCTTCACTCCGTGTCTAACCTACATCGCAGGGAGCTTCACTCCGTGTCTAACCTACACCGTAGGGAGCTTCACTCCGTGTCTAACCTACATCGTAGGGAGCTTCACTCCGTGTCTAACCTACATCGTAGGGAGCTTCACTCCGTCTCTAACCTACACCGTAGGGAGCTTCACTCCGTGTCTAACCTACATCGTAGGGAGCTTCACTCCGTCTCTAACCTACACCGTAGGGAGCTTCACTCCGTGTCTAACCTACATCGTAGGGAGCTTCACTCTGTCTCTAACCTACATCGTAGGGAGCTTCACTCCGTCTCTAACCTACACCGTAGGGAGCTTCACTCCGTGTCTAACCTACACCGTAGGGAGCTTCACTCCGTGTCTAACCTACACCGTAGGGAGCTTCACTCCGTGTCTAACCTACACCGTAGGGAGCTTCACTCTGTGTCTAACCTACATCGTAGGGAGCTTCACTC